>NC_066585.1:514290081-514590081 GCF_024323335.1 Lathyrus oleraceus | reverse complement strand
TACAATCAACTCACTAAGGATGTGGTGAGATTTACATCAACCACTATGAGAATTGAAACCTATGGCTAATGTATGAAAACATATCAACAATGGACAAAGCCACAAAACAATTGAATGAGTGAAGTTAATTGATTATGAGTATTCACAAAATATGGTCAAAGTATGATTAGAATTCAATTCAAAGAAGTGTTATGAAATGGAGTTTGAAAAGTCAAGGACTTAAGGTCCAGGTTTCTAATTTGAAAAGAGATGAAAATGTTTGCACA
Organism: Lathyrus oleraceus; assembly: GCF_024323335.1. Taxonomy (NCBI): domain Eukaryota; kingdom Viridiplantae; phylum Streptophyta; class Magnoliopsida; order Fabales; family Fabaceae; genus Lathyrus; species Lathyrus oleraceus. The sequence continues at coordinate 514,589,815 of NC_066585.1, read as the reverse complement.
ATATTTGTCAAAGTTTTTGAAAGTCAATAAGTGAAAAAGGGTTTTGAAACAAAAGGATGTGGATGAAGGAGTGTAAAACTTCCTAGAAGTTCACCTCTCGAGATCATATAGAAGATGATTCAAGTGTGTCCTTTGGAATGAGGCAACAATGTAAGTAAGCAAATAAAAAGCAAGGTGATACCGGATGCCAATCAATGGACTTACACCAATCTCACAAACAAAGGTGGATACCGGATACCAATCAATGGATTTACACCAATCTCCTAAAACAAAACAATGATACCGGATGCCAATCAATGGACTTATACCAATCTCACAAACAAAAAGCGGATACCGGATACCAATCAATGGATTTACACCAATCTCCTAAAACAAAACAATGATACCGGATGCTAATAAATGGGCTTATACCAATCTCACAAAGCAAAACAAAACATGGATATCAGATGCCAATCTATCTGGGCTTATACCAATCTCCAAAGGATGATCATGGGAGTACAAATGCCAACAACATGGGCTTACAATTGCATCCTCACATACAACAAACAAACAAAAGCAATAAGCAAAGGGGATACTAGTTGCCAACAAACGGTCTTACACTCAATCCCTTCCAAATCATAGGATCAATGGCCAACAACTGGGCTTACAACTGATTCCTCAATGGACAAACAAAGATGTCACAGAGATATGAAATGATGATCATGTATCAATGAACAATTAATGATGATAAATGCACAAAGGCACACAAGCATATATGCATAAATGAATCAAGCAATCAATCAAACAAAGTCAATTAGCACACACTATATACAAGCAATTAGGCTCAAGCAAGGGTTAGACTTTAAAGTCAACTGGAATGGGGTAAGCTGTGCTCTTAACCTTAACATTGAGGGTTAAGGTGAAGCAGATGAAAGGGAGATGAGGGGTGTGCCTCATAGCTCTTATCCCTGGCCTGGGAGAGCTTTGAATATTAGAAGGTGTGGGAGTTCAGAAAGTTGGAACTCTCTCCACAAGTGAATGACTCTATAGATCTTGGGTTAATATCCACAATGCATCAACATGTAATGTGAGCAAAGGGATGACACACAGAATAGTAGGAGATGGACTACACATCTCTTTTATCTACCAATTGCCTCATATGAGGACTTTTCCTGCTTGGCACAAAGAGTAAACAATCACAAGCATTGCCTCTTAAGGAGGACTTCAGACAGGTGCCTGGCCACATAACAGGCCAGGTCTTCCAGACTACATGAAGAAGAGAGGTTATACCTAAAGTGGTTAAGCAACCAAGCAAAAACAAGTTCAAAATGAACTTAAGCAACTTATGTACCTGTGGAAACATCAAACAAATCAGTACAACTATACAGACAAACAACCAACAGTTAATATCAACAGTCAAACCCAATAAGCAAAGGGCATAAGCCACAAGTCAAGCTCAAATGAGTTAACAACACTACAAAACACACAATGTTAGTAGTCAAAGGCAAACATCAAATGCTCAAATGGTGGAGCATCATGAACCATATAACTTGGATGTTCAACCTGAAATCAAAGCCCAAACATGAGAGGCAAACCACTAGGTCAAATCCTAGGGTCAAATATGGAGAAAAAATTTGAAACAGAAGCTGAAAATTAACATGAATCAACTTCAAACACATCTTGAAACAATCCAAAAGGTCTCACATCAATATCATATACCAAAAGCATTTCATGATCAATTGAAGTTCAAGACTATTTTAAAGCTCAAATGTGACCAACCAGAATGAAAAAAAACTCAAATAAAACAGAAATCAATCAAATAATTCCAATAAAATTCATTCATGCTCATTCACAATATCCATAATATGTATCATGCAAAAATTCAGAGCAATTGGAATTCATTTGATATGGAAATCACATCACATAAGATGAACAAGCAAAGGTGTGACACAAATTGTCACACCTACATTCACATGATCATAAAACAGCAACCACAAATGGTAAAAATACCAAATCAACACCAAAATGTCAAGCAAGATGTCTAGTTTCATCATGCAAATTTCCAGATTCATTGGATCAAAGACCAGCATTTCACACATGATATAGCAAGGCAAGGTACAAAATGGATACATGATCACATAACCTAGCACCAAATAAGATCCAGCCGTGCACAATTTATGAAAAAATGCTCATAAAATAATAGACAGAAAATGTGACACAATGCAAAAAACCACATATTTTTGGATGATTTTTTCAATTTAATATGAATTTTTAAAGATGATGGAAAATTAAAAAATATATGTGAAGCATGGTATGAATACATGGAGGGAAAAGGAAAATATCATGAAGCAAATTGAAAATAGCGCTCAGCAGGGATCGAACCCTGTACAAATTCAAATTGAGCGCGCCAGCAAAAAAACCTAACCAGAGAAGAGTCGACGCATGGCCAGCTATGGTCGACTCAAAAAAGCACAGCCAGAACTTCGGGTCAGCGCAAGACCAGCTACGGTCGACGCGAAGCTATCTAATGGTCGACGCAACCTTGCTGTATGGTCGACGCATAGCTGAAGAACTTCATCTTCTTCATGGAGAAGAAGAAGAACAGTGCACGAGCTTCAACAATTTTCCAGAATTTTTTTCCAGAACTCAAAAACAAATACATCAAACAAATCCTCATGACATGTAGGTTATAGATCAAGCAATATTTCATGTTAATTCATCATGATTCATGCAAAACGAAGCAAAATCAAATTAACATTCAAAACTTCAATTAAGCATATCTCTCTCAAAACAGCATGGAATTTCATGATTCGAAGCTCAAAATGCTCAGCATATTTAGATCTATAATATCATGGCAAGAAAAATAAAAAATAAGAGAGTTGATTTGTAACCTCTTGAAGAGCAGATCTGGAATTGGATGGATTCAAGGCTTGTGATAGCTTCAATGTTTCTCTAGGATGCTTGTATAAGTGATTGGAAGAGAAAATGGAGCTTAATTGTGCACGAATCCACCAAAACCTTGAATCACCATTGTTGCTTCAAGCTTCAAGAATGCTTCAATGTGGCTCTGTTTCCTTTGATTTCACGTGCAAATTTGTTCAACAGAAGTTCAAGATCATGAATCCAGCATTTGCCATGGCTTGGATGTGAAGAATTTGGAAGAAAATTTTGAGAGAAAAATTGATGAATTTGAGATCTAGATCTGAGAAAAATGAAAGCTAATCTGAAAAACAGTTAGGGTTTATGCTTATATATGCTCTACTAATCACTCTTTAATCATGTTTAGCTCAAATGCAAATGGAATCAGCAAAAATGAGGTGTAAGTGCAAATTGGCTTTTTCACTCTATGCATGAAGTGCATGCATGAACAGTGCATGAAATTTTGTTTATTTTCATTTAAAATTCTGTTTTGGAGCCAATGTTGATGGAAAAAAGATCAAGCCATGCACCAATTTTGAATTTCATGTTTTCCCTCCAAAAATCCAATGAATTAGCAAATGATCATGTGAACATAATTTGTGTAATGCAATGCATGGTTTGGAAACTAGAGGTCAAGAGAAGAATGTACAAAAAAGAGCCACTCATTTTGGGGCTTTGAATCAAAAGATATGGCCATTTGAAATCCCATGCATATTTGGAAATGATTTGATCATATATCCTCAACCACACGTTAGAAATCCATGATCTTGGACATTTTGGAAATGGGAGAGAAAGATCTACAACTTTCATGTTCAACAAAATTTCATTTGAAGCATTCTTGATGATGTAATTTGAAGTTGAAGTTAGGTTAAAACCTTTCCATTTTTGGCAATTTTGAATTATAGGTCACTTTCTATTTTTGGAAAGTTTTGACCTGACTTTATTTCCTTCAATGTTGATGTTTGAAATGTCAAATGAGACTTGTTTGAACATGAATGAAGTATTTATAATCACTTCCCACTTCCAAATCCACAGTTGACTGGGCAGTTGACTGGCTAGGGTTTTAGTTGACTGAAGAATGCCTTGATGAGATTCAAGCCTCTACCACTTGGGATTTTGATTCAAAATGACATCATAGCTCATGTAAGCTCTTGTGAATGATTATGGGGTCCAAATTCTCAAGAATGGCCACCATCTATGGTTCAATGAATGCCTTTGACTGTCTTGACCTGTGATTGCTTCATCTGTAAGACAAGGGTTAGATGACATATTTTTGTACTTTTGGTTAGTGGTAAAAAGAAAAAACAATGATATACAAATGCAAAACATGCTTGGTGATCAAGAACCACTCTCAAAAGATAACCCACCCACAAGGAAGGAAACAAGGTGCACGATGATCCTTGAGGCAATGAAATGATATGATATGATGCCATGAGGGATCTTAGGGACAAAATTGGGTCCACAAAGAAGAAAAGACGATCCATCGGAGTAATACACTCACTAGGAACGGAGACTCTAACAAGACTCTCATGGGGATAATAAAAAAGAGAAAGAATGCGTGAGCAGGACACGACTCTGAATTAGGGTAAAACTGACACTGCTTGAACAAAGCACGACTGGACTGGAGACCTCATTGTGGAGTGAAGGACTCAAACAGGGGAAAAGAAAGAATCCCAAAGGAAAACACATCCATTGGAAAGACACAAGATGACTCAAACTATCCACAAAGGATACTTCGGATGAAAATCCGGACTCGGACTGAGGAAAAGATTCACAAAGAACCTCCCTGCCGGGGAAAACTGCATATACTGGGAAAAATGCCAATACAGCAAAAGGGTCAAATCACCACAGGAAACCCCACTGGAGAAGGTCTAACAAAAGACTCCTCTGGGGAAACAACAAGGAAATGAGGTGTTACCGGTATAAGGGTAACAAACTCAGGAAGAATGAATATCTAAGACCGGTATAAGGGTGAGAGATATCAATCAACCAAACATCTGAGAAAGACCTGAAAAAGGTACATCAACTCAGGAGAATCTGACTCCACAGGGGACCAAGGTCATAATAGGGAGCAGAAAGGAAGGAACACCAGGGATACCGGTTACTGGGTATATAATAGGTGACCGACCAAAACGTGGATTGGTATATATGCCAAAACACTCATCATCCGAAAGGAGGGCTTGAAAAAGCAAATCGACTTACAGGATGGGCATTCGAATCCACAACGGGAAAACGAATCTTACTCAGTTGGGGACACAAACCCAAAGAGCGCATGAGATATAATATCCATTACCGTCAGAACGTGGATAGAATACTCGCATGAGATATATTATCTATTACCGTCAGAACGTAGACAATATACTCGCATGGAAGGAAACACCAGGGATACCGGTTAGGGCATATAATAAGTGACCTACCGAAAACGTGAATTGGTATATATGCCAAAACACTCATCATCCAAAACACAAACTTGTTAAAGGATGGATATTCGATTCTACAAAGAATACGAATCTTACTCTACTGGGGAAGATCAACAAAGGATTCCGACCAAAGAGCGAAAGAGATATATTATTCATTACCGTCAGAACGTGAATAATACACTCGAAAAAGGAAGAGACACCAGAGATACCGGTTACTGGGTATATAATAGGTGATCAACCAAAAAGAGAGACAATCGATACCACAACAACAGGGTAAACGAAAGATAACTCACAGGGGATAAATTGCAAGCATCCGACAATTATCCAAGAGACAAAGAATATTCGATTCCATGAAGGAAAAACGAATCTTACTCGACTAGGGAAATACAAAAGGCTTCGACTGAAGAGTGCATGAGATATATTATCCATTACCGTCAGAACATGGATAACATACTCGCATGGAAGATTATCCACAACCGGTTACTGGGTTAACAAAGGATAAATCGACCGAAAAGAAAGGCACCGGGATACCAAAACTAGGTATATAATGATGACCAATCCAAAGGGAGCAACAATCATTACCAAGCAAAAGGGTAAATGAAGGAAGACTCGCTGGGGATACATTGATACAAAATCAATGATCCGAGGATGAATTGCATAAACAATAATTATCCACAAGGACTTGCTGGCGACTTCAAAGAGGATAACATTGCAAGCATACGGCAGTGATCCAGAAGACTGCCGGGGATAAAATTGCTAGCAACCGGCAATTATCCAGAAGCAAGGAAGTAATATCAACATCGAATATCGAATGAAGATAACCACAACGAGTAACCAACATCGGTTAGGATGAACAACAAGGTTAACTCTGCAAAGGGAGAAATTAGGGTTTACAACTACCGAATATGAGATAGAATACCAAAACTCTGGCTGGGGATAAAATTGCTAGCAACCGGCAACTATCCACAAAAAGCACAGACTCCGTTGGGAATAAAACCACAACAACACCAAAATCCAACATCACCCAGAACGAACCACAAAGGTTACCTCTGCTAGGGGAAAAGAGATAGGACTTACGACTACCGAATACGGGGTAGTAGCCAAAAATACTCTGATGAGGATGAAAATAATTAGGGTTTACATCTACCGAATACGGGGTAGAAAACCACAACTCCGCGTGGGAATGAAAGAATCACAATTCCGTACGGGAACAAAAGTAGGGTTTATAACAAACCACAAACTGCTGGAGAGCAGAAAAACTAGGATTTACAACTACCGAATACTGGGTAGTAAACCAAATCGACTCTTGCCGAGGAATAAAAGGTGTATAACCATAAATTCCGCCAAGAAGAGGGAACATAGGACTTACAACTACCGGTATAAGGGTAGAGGCCCATAAAGATTCCGCTGGGGATAAAAGAATTAATGCCGGTTACTGGGCAATTATTCATTTATTCCACAGGGAAGCACGAGAAACAGCTGACAAAAGCCAATTCAGGGTCAAACTGAAAAGACAGACGGAATCAAGACTCATCCTATGAGGATATAACTCAATAGGAAAATCCATCCCAATATATGTGTTGGGAGGAAACGGAAGAAACCGTCATCCATGAGGATAATCTCAGTGGGGAAATGCAGAAGGAAAGACAGACACTTTCTGCTTATGGGGCGGACTCTATATTGAGAGATTAGACACCCGACATCTGCTTGGGGAGATCTATTGGAGATCTACAAAATCCATAGCAGGAGACAACAAACAAAAGATATATGGCAAAAATGCAACATGAATATCTGAATGTTTATGATTATGCATGAATATGCGTAATTTATGTTTGATGAATGCTGACAAAACAGACATATCTAACACAAACAGGGTCCAGGAATCACACGCCCGGTACTACACTTCCAGAGGAAGAACCAACTGGAAAGCCAATCTGCTGAAGATCTACATGCTAAAAAGCAAAGATCTGCGGGGAGGCAAAAGATCAGAGATATCACGAAATCTCTAAGTAATGGATCAACAATCAACCCAACTGGAGGACAGAAAGTCACAACAGGCATGAACAAGCCACAAAGACAAATTTGTTGGGAAAATAGGAGAAATCCCGAGAAATCTGCAGGGGGAACCTCAGTATCAAATGAGAAACAAGAGTTCACTGCACAAGCAAGAACTGCTATGAAAGCAACTCCACACAACTCCGCTGGGGAACAACCCTCTGAGGGAGAACAAGATCATCCAAGTAGAATCTACTGCACAAGCAACTCTACCTAGGGAAAACACAAGTAGCCATTCCATTGGGAATACACCCACTGAAGGAAAAACAGATCACACAAGTAGATTCTGCAGCAAGCCACTCTACTGAGGATCAAAAGCAATCAGGAAATCAACCCCATCTCTGGATGATAGGCCACCAACCGACCCTACTGGGGAAACAGAGATTTCAACAAGCAGAAACTACCACAAAAGCCACTCTGTCGAGGATACCAGCTCTGGCGGAGACTCTGAGGGAATTATCACAGATGCAATCCTGGTTCTGTTGGGTATACCAACTCTTTTGGGGATTTTGCATAAATACAATCCACCAAACCACAAATCTACTGACGGCTAGGAAATCCACTGAGGGACCCACTGGGGATATGGAGGAGAGCTGGGATCAACCACTGAATGATACACCTTCCAAAAAATAATCAACAACTGGTGAGGAGGAAAATAATCACTACTCTGCTGAAGGCTAAACGCTCTGATGGGGGGATATAGCAACAATGCCGTATATCATATCAACAACCCTGGCGACAGTGCTGAGGAAAGTGGTAAAGTACCGGAATATCAATCCACCAACCACTGAATCATCAAAAAGAAAGCAACCATGCTGAGGAGAGAAACAACAACTCCGCTAGCGCCTGCACTGGAGAGAGACTACTGCTGGAGAAGAAAACGAAGTCTTCAACAACACTCTACTTGGGGAACAACCCACAACAAAAGCTCTGCTTGGGGAACAACCCCAACAACAACTCTGCTTGGGGAACAACCCCAACAACAAAGCAGGATAAAGAGGATACAACCAATGCCAGGAACATGAACAAATGTCTTACCTGTTGGAAATCATGCCACCCTTGGGAGAGCACTGAGAGATTCTTGAGTATCTTTTTGTCATTGCGAATGTTCACTTTGTTTAAAACAACAAATTTGAAAAAATTTATCTGTTTAAAACAATGACATTTTATCAATTAAAACATGCAGAACATTTGTTGAATTGAAACAAATAAGAGTGCAAATAATTGGATAAAAAGTTCAAATTGATTTGATGGAATGGTAGCCTGCAAATGGCAAGACTCCATAGATCTGTACAAATTTGAAATCAGTGATATATATTGGAAGAGGGCTACATTGAACATAATGATCCTTTCTCTACCAATTTGAATCTCGATGTATTCGAAGCTTCAGTTGACGACGAATCGAGAATCTCTGACGAAAAGACGACTGCGGAACAGAAAGTCTTGTCAGGATGCAGTTACTTGCCAAATCCCTAATTTTTGCCTAGATTTCCCCAGGGTGAGGTACTCAATCTAGCGGGATGCAAATATTCTTTTTTTTTATGTCTCTAACTTTTGCCTGGATCACCCTTTCGGGTTCTCCACCGAGACGCTCATTTTTGCCTAAGCCGCCCTTTCGGGTTTTCAACTTAGCGAGCTATTTTGTTTTTCATTTGCATATGCTTTTTTTTTTAGGCAAAATATCTCTTGACTGCATCTGAATTCACAGGACGAGTGGAATCTTCCCCATCCATTGTTGTAAGCATCAAAGCACCGCCTGAAAAGGCTCTCTTAACAACATATGGACCTTCATAGTTTGGAGTCCACTTGCCCCTGGAATCGGGCGCGAAAGACAAGACTTTCTTGAGCACGAGGTCACCTTCTCGGAACACACGAGGCTTGACCTTCTTATCGAATGCTTTCTTCATTCTCTGCTGATATAACTCACCATGGCACATGGCAGTCAATCGCTTCTCTTCAATCAAATTCAGTTGGTCGTAACGACTCTGAATCCATTCAGCATCAGTCAACTAGGGGTTTGAGGGTATCATTTTTCTTTAATTTTTTTTTTGATTTTTTGATTTTTTCTTCTTTTATTTTCACCCTCTTTCTCTTTTTTTTTTTTTACATTACATTTGTAATGCCCCAGTTTAACTGTTCTGCTGATTCTCAAGATACAGCTGAATGATCTTCTTTTCATACTCAAGAAGGCGGGTAATCTCGTCAGGAATCCCCTTCAACATCATCTTCCTCTGCTTCAAATACAGGGAATTCAAGATTGGGAGATGGCGTTGGATCATTATGTTCAATGGGTTTTAGAATCAACCTGCATAATGATTTTGGTTAATAAAAACTTTAGAATTTGAACAAGCAAACCATTATACAGATGAAAAGATTGCTTTTATTCTTGTTTTTATGGGTTTTTTGTGATCACTGATTTCATGCAAAAGCAAAAAGTGAAAACAAATGGGTAAACAAATGTTTAACAATGCATTAATTGAATGAAAATATCAATTGTATAAATGCTGCCAACAATGTCATCACTTCTCCTTTTGGAATGGGAGAAGGGTTTTGAACAAAGTGAACCATTACTCTGATCTATGAATGACTGTAGGAACATCTACAACGACCCAATTGTGGCAGACACCACCAGGGATAACTAAGTTGCTCAAGTCCTCTACATCCTCTTCCAGAATAGCAGCAGCTTCTTCAGCTCGATCAACATGAATGAAACCTCCACTCTTGAACAGCCCTTGCTCGTTGAATGCCCCAGAAGAATAGCCAATGCCAGCCCGGGATTTATTGTCTTCAATCTCGATCATCTTTCCTAAACCAGCAATTGCACCACATTCAATGGCCAATTTCGCATCTCGATAGGAAGCAAATGAAGGAGACCTCTTCTCAACAGGCTCGGCTATAGACAAAGCTTGGAAAGGCATTCCAACTTCATTCTCAGCATCAATATATGAGAAAGAAGACAAGTGGCTAACCAGGAGTAAATCCATCAAAAGCACTTAGTCTCGCAAATTCCTCTTTGAGTTCACAGTTCTCTTGCTCAAAATGATCCATCGATCTAGAAGAGTCGGCTCTGGTGTAGTACTGGGAAGTGCGTCTTCAAAATAAATGAAGAGCAACAGGGATCAGACCACAGGACCAGAGGCTGAGAACAACACCTGCTTATGCATATGATGCATGAAGTGTTTGTGCATATGCTTTGTTTTTATTTCAAAGGAACTCGAGGGTTTTATTTGCAAACTTTGAAATATTGATCATTTTATTGCACATGGAAATTATCTCATTGAATAATTTTTTGTTTTTCCATGTCTGAAATTTTTTGCAAAGAAACCCCTTAAGTTCCTTAAAAAAAATTCTCATTTTTTGATGATATGGATACAGATGAATGCATGAATGCATGAATGCAACAATCACACTCAAGGATCAAGCAAAGCACACCAGACAAAGGTCATGGGAAAGCTCATAGTATCCTTAATATCAATCATCCATTTTGGTGGATTGTGGTTTTCACCTTATCAACACCCAAGTTCCATTGATATTAACAATACATGAACCAGTTCAATCATCCTTAATATCAATCATCCATTTTGGTGGATTATGGTTTTCACCTTATCAACACCCAAGTTCTATTGATATTAAGGATGTCTGAACGACTCAACCACGAATCACGGGTTTGTTGAGAGTCACGAGCATGGAGTCTCGGTTAAGAACCACCCAAAGGGAGTGTACTAGGGTTTAAACCTGCCGAACATGTTCTACAAGAGGTTCCCATAGTCATCATCCCATCTTTCGAATATTATCGGAGGAACGAATACTCGTATTCCAAAAATATTGTCAAGAGAGACTCTTATGAGTGTAGTATCGCGTAACAATCGCACCAGATCTTACATCTGAAAGACCTCCGCACTACATCCTAAAAATAGGCCAAGATGGGCTTGGTAAACTAAGGTCCTTGGCTTCTAAGGCACATGATTGAAAGAATAATGCCTAACCACAAATAACTTGTGTGACATTATTAATCCAACATGACCTCCACCAAGTGAATGGACTCGCAAGTCAACTTGTTAAGGAATACTCCACACAAGTCGACGAGACTATGCCATTCTCCTATCCTAAAGTGCACTCGAGTTCGGGTATAGAACTCATCTCACAGAGATCACCAAGCAAACAGCAATTGTATATCAAGCAATTCAAACATTACAATCAATACAGTTATCCCAAATTGTACAAAAATATGTCAAATAACAGATAAACAAATATCAAACAACAAGGGTAAAAAGTAGGCAAAACCACCAAGGAAGGTCTAATGTAATCCCCAGCAGAGTCGCCACTTTTCTGTAGCGGTGTATTCGTCACTTTATGATTTATTGATTAAATCAAAAGCAAAGCATACAAAGAAATCGAGTCGCCACCGCACTTTTATTTATCCAAAGGATTGGCTAAAAAGCGAACAAAAGCCTAAGAAGTTTTACACATAGAAAACTAATGAAAAGATCAGAGAATCTGGGTAAGGGGTAAATTACGCAATGGGAAGGTGTTAGGCACCCAAAACGTCCTAGGTACTCCTAGGGAGCCCTTTTCACACTTGTTGTATAAAATGTTTATTTGTTTATGACATATTGTGCAAACATGATTGGGAAGATGAGAAAAGAATGTACAATTTATTATTTTTGTGTTTGAACGGATGAACCCGTTGCCTACGTACCTTTCCATGGAAGGTAAGGATCAAAACGCCGTAGTTCGGCTAAAAGATTTCCAAAATATGAGTGGGTTCATTTTAAAACAAGAGCACTAATGCTTTTCATTATCAACGGGAGAAAACTCAACCAAGACCAACAATCCACCATGCAAGGATAGCTTCAACATACTAGTGAGGGGTTAACCCTATAATAAGTATGGAAGACTTACAATCAACTCACTAAGGATGTGGTGAGATTTACATCAACCACTATGAGAATTGAAACCTATGGCTAATGTATGAAAACATATCAACAATGGACAAAGCCACAAAACAATTGAATGAGTGAAGTTAATTGATTATGAGTATTCACAAAATATGGTCAAAGTATGATTAAAATTCAATTCAAAGAAGTGTTATGAAATGGAGTTTGAAAAGTCAAGGACTTAAGGTCCAGGTTTCTAATTTGAAAAGAGATGAAAATGTTTGCACAATATTTGTCAAAGTTTTTGAAAGTCAACAAGTGAAAAAGGGTGTTGAAACAAAAGGATGTGGATGAAGGAGTGTAAAACTTCCTAGAAGTTCACCTCTCGAGATCATATAGAAGATGATTCAAGTGTGTCCTTTGGAATGAGGCAACAATGTAAGTAAGCAAATAAAAAGCAAGGTGATACCGGATGCCAATCAATGGACTTACACCAATCTCACAAACAAAGGTGGATACCGGATACCAATCAATGGATTTACACCAATCTCCTAAAACAAAACAATGATACCGGATGCCAATCAATGGACTTATACCAATCTCACAAACAAAAAGCGGATACCGGATACCAATCAATGGATTTACACCAATCTCCTAAAACAAAACAATGATACCGGATGCCAATAAATGGGCTTATACCAATCTCACAAAGCAAAACAAAACATGGATATCAGATGCCAATCTATCTGGGCTTATACCAATCTCCAAAGGATGATCATGGGAGTACAAATGCCAACAACATGGGCTTACAATTGCATCCTCACATACAACAAACAAACAAAAGCAATAAGCAAAGGGGATACTAGTTGCCAACAAATGGTCTTACACTCAATCCCTTCCAAATCATAGGATCAATGGCCAACAACTGGGCTTACAACTGATTCCTCAATGGACAAACAAAGATGTCACAGAGATATGAAATAATGATCATGTATCAATGAACAATTAATGATGATAAATGCACAAAGGCACACAAGCATATATGCACAAATGAATCAAGCAATCAATCAAACAAAGTCAATTAGCACACACTATATACAAGCAATTAGGCTAAAGCAAGGGTTAGACTTTAAAGTCAACTGGAATGGGGTAAGTTGTGCTCTTAACCTTAACATTGAGGGTTAAGGTGAAGCAGATGAAAGGGAGATGAGGGGTGTGCCTCATAGCTCTTATCCCTGGCCTGGGAGAGCATTGAATATTAGAAGGTGTGGGAGTTCAGAAAGTTGGAACTCTCTCCACAAGTGAATGACTCTATAGATCTTGGGTTAATATCCACAATGCATCAACATGTAATGTGAGCAAAGGGATGACACACAGAATAGTAGGAGATGGACTACACATCTCTTTTATCTACCAATTGCCTCATATGAGGACTTTTCCTGCTTGGCACAAAGAGTAAACAATCACAAGCATTGCCTCTTAAGGAGGACTTCAGACAGGTGCCTGGCCACATAACAGGCCAGGTCTTCCAGACTACATGAAGAAGAGAGGTTATACCTAAAGTGGTTAAGCAACCAAGCAAAAGCAAGTTCAAAATGAACTTAAGCAACTTATGTACCTGTGGAAACATCAAACAAATCAGTACAACTATACAGACAAACAACCAACAGTTAATATCAACAGTCAAACCCAATAAGCAAAGGGCATAAGCCACAAGTCAAGCTCAAATGAGTTAACAACACTACAAAACACACAATGTTAGTAGTCAAAGGCAAACATCAAATGCTCAAATGGTGGAGCATCATGAACCATATAACTTGGATGTTCAACCTGAAATCAAAGCTCAAACATGAGAGGCAAACCACTAGGTCAAAGCCTAGGGTCAAAGATGGAGAAAAAATTTGAAACAGAAGCTGAAAATCAACATGAATCAACTTCAAACACATCTTGAAACAATCCAAAAGGTCTCACATCAATATCATATACCAAAAGCATTTCATGATCAATTGAAGTTCAAGACTATTTTAAAGCTCAAATGTGACCAACCAGAATGAAAAAAAACTCAAATAAAACAGAAATCAATCAAATAATTCCAAGAAAATTCATTCATGCTCATTCACAATATCCATAATATGTATCATGCAAAAATTCAGAGCAATTGGAATTCATTTGATATGGAAATCACATCACATAAGATGAACAAGCAAAGGTGTGACACAAATTGTCACACCTACATTCACATGATCATAAAACAGCAACCACAAATGGTAAAAATACCAAATCAACACCAAAATGTCAAGCAAGATGTCTAGTTTCATCATGCAAATTTCTAGATTCATTGGATCAAAGACCAACATTTCACACATGATATAGCAAGGCAAGGTACAAAATGGATACATGATCACATAACCTAGCACCAAATAAGATCCAGCCATGCACAATTTATGAAAAAATGCTCATAAAATAATAGACAGAAAATGTGACACAATGCAAAAAACCACATATTTTTGGATGATTTTTTCAATTTAATATGAATTTTTAAAGATGATGGAAAATTAAAAAATATATGTGAAGCATGGTATGAATACATGGAGGGAAAAGGAAAATATCATGAAGCAAATTGAAAATAGCGCTCAGCAGGGATCGAACCCTGTACAAATTCAAATTGAGCGCGCCAGCAAAAAAACCTAACCAGAGAAGAGTCGACGCATGGCCAGCTACGGTCGACGCAAAGCTATCTAATGGTCGACGCAACCTTGCTGTATGGTCGACGCATAGCTGAAGAACTTCATCTTCTTCATGGAGAAGAAGATGAACAGCGCGCGAGCTTCAACAATTTTCCAGAATTTTTTTCCAGAACTCAAAAACAAATACATCAAACAAATCCTCATGACATGTAGGTTATAAATCAAGCAATATTTCATGTTAATTCATCATGATTCATGCAAAACGAAGCAAAATCAAATTAACATTCAAAACTTCAATTAAGCATATCTCTCTCAAAACAGCATGGAATGTCATGATTCGAAGCTCAAAATGCTCAACATATTTAGATCTATAATATCATGGCAAGAAAAATCAAAAATAAGAGAGTTGATTTGTAACCTCTTGAAGAGCAGATCTGGAAGTGGATGGATTCAAGGCTTGTGATAACTTCAATGTTCCTCTAGGATGCTTGTATAAGTGATTGGAAGAGAAAATGGAGCTTAATTGTGCACGAATCCACCAAAACCTTGAATCACCATTGTTGCTTCAAGCTTCAAGGATGCTTCAATGTGGCTCTGTTTCCTTTGATTTCACGTGCAAATTTGTTCAACAGAAGTTCAGGATCATGAATCCAGCATTTGCTATGGCTTGGATGTGAAGAATTTGGAAGAAAATTTTGAGAGAAAAATTGATGAATTTGAGATCTAGATCTGAGAAAAATGAAAGCTAATCTAAAAAACAGTTAGGGTTTATGCTTATATATGCTCTACTAATCACTCTTTAATCATGTTTAGCTCAAATGCAAATGGAATCAGCAAAAATGAGGTGTAAGTGCAAATTGGCTTTTTCACTCTATGCATGAAGTGCATGCATGAACAGTGCACGAAATTTTATTCATTTTCATTTAAAATTCTGTTTTGGAGCCAATGGTGATGGAAAAAAGATCAAGCCATGCACCAATTTTGAATTTCATGTTTTCCCTCCAAAAATCCAATGAATTAGCAAATGATCATGTGAATATAATTTGTGTAATGCAATGCATGGTTTGGAAACTAGAGGTCAAGAGAAGAATGTACAAAAAAGAGCCACTCATTTTGGGGCTTTGAATCAAAAGATATGGCCATTTGAAATCCCATGCATATTTGGAAATGATTTGATCATATATCCTCAACCACACGTTAGAAATCCATGATCTTGGACATTTTGGAAATGGGAGAGAAAGATCTACAACTTTCATGTTCAACAAAATTTCATTTGAAGCATTCTTGATGATGTAATTTGAAGTTGAAGTTAGGTTAAAACCTTTCCATTTTTGGCAATTTTGAATTATAGGTCACTTTCTATTTTTGGAAAGTTTTGACCTGACTTTATTTCCTTCAATGTTGATGTTTGAAATGTCAAATGAGACTTGTTTGAACATGAATGAAGTATTTATAATCACTTCCCACTTCCAAATCCACAGTTGACTGGGCAGTTGACTGGCTAGGGTTTTAGTTGACTAAAGAATGCCTTGATGAGATTCAAGCCTCTACCACTTGGGATTTTGATTCAAAATGACATCATAGCTCATGTAAGCTCTTGTGAATGATTATGGGGTCCAAATTCTCAAGAATGGCCACCATCTATGGTTCAATGAATGCCTTTGACTGTCTTGACCTGTGATTGCTTCATCTGTAAGACAAGGGTTAGATGACATATTTTTGTACTTTTGGTTAGTGGTAAAAAGAAAAAACAATGATATACAAATGCAAAACATGCTTGGTGATCAAGAACCACTCTCAAAAGATAACCCACCCACAGGGAAGGAAACAAGGTGCACGATGATCCTTGAGGCAATGAGATGATATGATATGATGCCATGAGGGATCTTAGGGACAAAGTTGGGGTCTTACAACCGGCATATGAGTTGATTCTTGATAAATTTCACGACCACCTGCCTGGTCACGTTTGCATATGATGCCGCTTCAACCCATTTGGTGAAGTAATCAATTGCTACGAGAATGAATCTGTGACCGTTGGACGTTTTTGGCTCTATCATGCCAATCATGTCAATCCCCCACATAGAGAAAGGCCATGGTGATGAAATCACATTCAGAAGTGTCGGGGCAATATGAATCTTATCCGCGTAGATCTGACACTTATGGCATTTCTTCACGTATTTGCAGCAGCCAGACTCCATTGTCAGCCAATAGTAGCCTGCTCTCAACATCTTTCTAGCCATGGCATGTCCATTGGAATGAGTACCAAATGAACCCTCATGGACCTCAGTCATTAACAGGCCTGCTTCGTGTCTATCCACGCATCTGAGCAGCACCATATCAAAATTTCTCTTGTAAAGCACATCGCCATTGAGGTAGAAACTGCCTGACAATCTCCTCAAAGTCTTCCTATCTTTTACCGATGCCCCAGGTGGGTAAATCTGGCTCTGAAGGAAACACTTGATATCATAATACCATGGCTTACCATCTTGCACCTCCTCTACTACAAATACATGAGCTGGTTTGTCCAAGCGCATTACAGTGATATTGGGAACTTCATTCCAAAGTTTGACCACAATCATCGAAGCAAGTGTAGCGAGAGCGTCTGCCATCCGATTCTCATCTCGAGGAATATGATGGAAGTCAACCTCAGTAAAGAACATTGAAATCCTCCTCGCATAATCCCTATATGGAATGAGGCTAGGCTGATTCATTTCCCACTCACCCTTAATCTGATTAACAACAAGGACCGAATCACCATAAACATCAAGATGTTTAATCCTAAGATCAATACATTCTTCCAATCCCATGATACAGGCCTCATATTCAGCCATATTATTCGTGCATTTGAAAGTTAGCCTTGCTGTGAATGGAAAATATGTGCCCTGAGGAGTAATAATCACTGCCCCAATACCATTTCCATATTGATTTACAGCGCCATCAAACACCATACTCCATCTGGAACCAGGTTCTGGCCCTTCATCGAGTGTAGGCTCATCGCAATCTTTCATTTTCAAATACAGAATCTCCTCATATGGGAAGTCATACTGAACCGACTGATAATCCTCAATTGGTTGATGTGCCAAGTGGTCAGCCAAGATACTACCTTTTATCACCTTCTGAGCTCGATACTCAATATCGTACTCAGATAACAACATCTGCCAACGGGCAATCCTTCCAGTTAAAGCAGGCTTCTCAAATATATACTTGATTGGATCCATTTTGGATATCAACCAAGTCGTATGATTCAACATATATTGGCGTAAGCGCTTAGCAGCCCAAGCCAAAGCACAACATGTCTTCTCAAGCATTGAGTATCGAGACTCACAATCAGTAAACTTCTTTCTCAAGTAGTAGATAGCATATTCTTTCTTCCCAGATTCATCTTGCCGACCAAGGACACAACCCATTAAGTCTTCAAGAACTGTCAGATACATAATCAATGGTCTCCCCTCCACAGGCGGAGACAAAATCAGAGGCTCAGTCAAATACTCTTTAATGCTGTCAAAGGCCTTTTGTCAATCCTCGGTCCAATCATGAGACTGATCTTTCCGGAGGAGCTTGAATATTGGTGCGCATGTGGCAGTCATGTGGGATATGAACCCGGAAATATAATTCAAGCGGCCAAGAAAACCTCAGACTTGCTTCTCAGTTTTGGGTGCAGGCATCTCTTGTATTGCTTTGATCTTTGCAGGATCAACCTCAATACCTCTTTCACTAACGATGAAGCCCAATAGCTTGCCGGAACGGACTCCAAATGTACACTTGTTGGGATTCAGACGAAGCTTATACTTCCTCAAACGCTGAAAAAGCTTCAACAAGTGCTCTACATGCTCAATTTCCGTCCTTGACTTCGCAATCATATCGTCAACATATACCTCGATCTCCTTATGCATCATATCATGAAACAAGGTAGTCATAGCTCGTTGATACGTGGCTCCGACGTTCTTCAAACCGAAGGGCATCACTCAATAACAGAATGTTCCCCAAGGTGTGATGAATGTTGTCTTCTCCATATCCTCGGGTGCCATTTTGATCTGGTTATATCCGGAAAATCCGTCCATAAATGAGAAGACCTTGAACTTAGCTGTATTGTCTACCAACATATCAATATGTGGTAGAGGGAAATCATCTTTCGGACTAGCTTTATTCAAGTCTCTATAGTCCACACATATTCGGACTTTTCCATCTTTCTTAGGCACGGGCACAATATTGGCCACCCATTGAGGATATGTAGAAGTCACCAGAAACCCAGCATCAATTTGCTTTTGAACTTCTTCCTTGATCTTTACTGCCATATCGGGATGAGTTCTTCTGAGCTTCTGCTTCACAGGCACGCACTCAGGCTTCAAAGGTAGGAAATGTTGCACAATATCTGTATCTAGACCAGGCATGTCTTCATATGACCAAGCAAAAACGTCGACATATTCTCGTAGCAACTCAATCAACCCCTTCTTAACAGATTCTTCCAGGAGTGCCCCAATCTTTACTTCTCACACACAATCTTCAGACCCCAAGTTGACTGTTTCCAGATTCTCGAGATGCGACTGAATGATCTTTTCTTCATGCTCAAGTAAACGGGTAATCTCGTCAGGAATCTCTTCAACATCATCTTCTTCCGCCTCAAATACAGGGAATTCAAAGTTGGGAGATGGTGTTGGATCATTATGTTCAATGGGTTTGATCAACCTGCATAATGGTTTTGGATATGAAAAGATTTTAGAATTCAAACAAGGCAAATCATTATGCAGATGAAAAGATTGATTTTATTTTTATTTTTAGGGTTTTATGTGATCACCATTTTCATGCAAAAAGCAAAAAGGGAAAATAATTGGAAAAACAAACATTTAACATGAATTTATTGAATGAAAATATCATTGCATTTATGCACCAACAATGTCATCACTTCTCCTTTTGGCATGGGAGAAGGGTTTTTAAACACAATGAACATTACTTTGACTTATGAATAACTGTCGGAATATCCACAACGGCCCAATTATTGCAGATCCCTCCAGGGATGATGAAATTGCCAGAATCCTCTTCGTCTTCTTCCAGAATGGCTGCAGCCTCTTCATCTTGACCAGTGTGGATGAAACCTCCACTCTTGAACAAACCTTGCTTGTTGAAGACCCCAGAAGAATAGCCTATGCCAGCCCGGGATTTATTGTCTTCCAACTCAATCATTTGCCCCAAACCAGCAGTTGCACCATGCTCAATGGCCAACTTTGCATCTTTATAGGAAGCAAATGAAGGAGTTTCCTTCTTAATAGGTTCAGCAATAGATAAAGCTTGGAAGGGAGTTCCAACTTCATCCTTAGCATCTATATAAGAGAAGGAAGACAAATGGCTAACCAGGAGAGCCTTTTCTCCCCCTACCACTACCAGCTTCTTATTCTTTACGAACTTCAATTTCTGGTGTAGGGTGGATGTCACGGCGCCAGCCTCGTGAATCCATGGTCTGCCTAGGAGACAGCTATACGATGGGTGAATGTCCATAACCTGGAAGGTAATCTGGAAATCACTGGGTCCCATTTTGACTGGGAGATCAACCTCACCAATCACAGTTTTGCGAGACCCATCGAAAGCCTTCACAACTACTCCACTCTGTCTCATGGGAGGCCCCTGATATGACAACTTCGTAAGAGTGGACTTTGTCAATACATTCAATGATGACCCAGTGTCCACCAACACATTGGAAATGGCATCATCCTTGCAGCTCATGGATATGTGTAATGCCAAGTTGTGGCCTCTTCCCTCATTGGGGAGATCAGCGTCACAAAAACTTAAATTGTTACAAGCGGTGATGTTTGCAACAATACTGTCAAATTGCTCTATTGTGACGTCGTGATCTACGTACGCTACATCCAACACCTTCTGCAGAGCTTCTCGATGTGGTTCTGAATTCATCAGCAATGATAAAACAAAGATTTTGGATGGCGTTTGGAGAAGCTGATCAACCACGTTGTACTCACTTCTCTTGATGAGCCTCAACATCTCATCACAGTCTTCTTTCGCATTGCCACTCGGGCCAGCAGAAGCAGGAGTTCTCAACATAGAGGTGGGTTTAGCAACAAGTGCCGGATTCGGAGCATTCACAGCATTCCCGACCGGGCTTTCAGCATAATCAACATTGTCATTCCTTCCAGCGCCAGCTTGCGGTTTTGGCGGAGCCGAAAAAACACGACCGCTGATGGTCAGGCCGTTGACGTCAGCAATATTAACAACAGATGAAGAGGGCAGGGGCACCTCTTTCCCATTCTCCAATGCTACAACATTGTAGCGATAGGGAACTGCCTTCTCGGAAGAGTACGGTATAGGACCGACCGACTTAATAGTCAGAGCAGGAAAAACCTTCTGCTTGCTACCATCATACTTGATGACAACAAGCTCAGGTATCCGGAATACCGGAGAAATTACGTTGACTTCGACAACATCTTCATCAACATTTCTGTTTTGAAGGATCTCAATGACTCCTTCATCCAGCATTTCCTGAACATCCTTGCGCACCTGGCGACAACCTCTTTGATTGATAGAACAGATTCGGCATCTATCGTGGTCGTGCTCATAATGGCTATAGTCACACAGCAAATGATGCATCTCAACCAGTGATTGTCGGATATGACTGACATATTTGACCTTGTACTTGCCAGGACAAACCTGGACCATATTGACAAATTTCCCATGCTCGGGCAATGGGTTCTTCTTCACATTCGGACCTACGTCCTCGAAAAATAAAATCCCACTTCTCACAAGGTCTTGCACCTTGGTCTTCAAGGGATAACAATTTTCCACGTCATGTCCGGGAGCACCAGAATGATATACGCAGTGAAGCTCAGGCTTGTACCACCACTAGGGGTTAGCAGGTACAGCGAGAGGGTATCGTGGAGTGATTAACTTTCTATCAATCGAAGATGGATAGAGTTCAGCATAAGTCATCAGAATTGGATCAAAGGTGACCCTCTTCCTCTCGTAGCTGGTGCTGGTATTGTTGTTATTGCGAGGTTGGTAGGCCTGTTGTTGTGGACGCGGCTGTTGTTGCTGATATTGCTGAGTTTATTATTGTTGATAATGCTGAGCTTCTCTGAAAACAGGTGCTATATGAGCCACCTGATCTTGGTTATTAATGGGGCGGGCAATCTTCCTCTTCACAGAGGGTCTTCTCTTGACATGGGAAGACACAACATGTGCCTCTCCCTCCTTCTTCTTTTCAAAGCTTCCATATCTCTTTGCTGAAGAGCCTTCATCTCGAGTTAAACATCCTTCACGGACCCCCTCTTCCAGTCTCATTCCCATATTCACCATCTCAGTGAAGTCTGAGGGAGCACTGGCTATCATTCTCTCATAGTAAAATGAACTCAAGGTCTTCAAAAAGATCTTGGTCATCTCTTTCTCCTCAAGGGGTGGTACTATTTGAGCTGCCAACTCGCGCGCACCTCTGGGCGTATTCTTTGAAGGTCTCTTTCTCTTTCTGGGACATTGCCCTCAATTGGTCCCTATCAGGAGCCATATCCATATTATACTTATACTGCTTGACGAAGGCCTCGCCAAGATCATTGAAAGAGTGGATGTTCAAACTTTCCAGACCCATGTACCACCGGAGAGCGGCACCTGACAGACTGTCCTGGAAATAGTGGATGAGTAATTGGTCATTGTCAGTTTGCGTGGACATCTTGCGAGCATACATCACAAGATGGCTGAGAGGGCATGTGTTTCCCTTATACTTCTCAAAGTCAGGTACTTTGAATTTAATAGGGATTTTCACGTTGGGCACAAGGCACAACTCAGCAACACTTTTACCAAAGAGGTCCTTCCCCCTCAGAATCTTCAGTTCCTTGCGAAGCTCAAGGAATTGATCTTTCATGTCATCTATCTTCTCATAAACATCTAGACCTTCAGATGGTTCAGAATGGTAGATGGTGTCTTCAACTCTTGGTAATGTATGCACAACGGGAGGTGGCACTGAAAGGACCGGGCTAGATGTCGGCAAAGAAGCAAGGGTAGGAGCGAAACCTTCTGGCATGAAATTGGCATGCATTCCCCATGGGAACCTGGCCAACATAGATGGCGCAAAGTGGGCTGTTGCAGCAGGCACAACGAAAGTCACGACCTTAGAAATAACAGTCCTCTGGGGAGGAGTTGTAGGTGTTGGGGAAGACTGGCTCTGGGCAGTCATGAATGACTCCACCAGGGCAGTCAGTCTGGCTACTTCCTCCTTCAGCTCGCGGTTTTCTTGTTCCAAATGATCCATCAGTCTCGATGAGTTGGCTCTGGTGTAGTACCGGTGAGTCAGCTTGTCTTTGAAATAAATGAAGAACACAGAGTTAGACCATAGGACAAGAAGCCTGGAGCAAAACCTGCTTATGCACATGATGCATGCAATGCTTGTGCATATGATTTGTTTTTATTTATCAGAGGAACTTTAGAGTGCTATTTGCAAACGTTGGAAATATTAAACATTTATCATGTATGGAAATATCTCGTCAATAATATCCGGAAAATATATTTTTTTACACCAAAGAAGTACAACATTGGTAACCAAATACAATACAAGAGAGAAGGAAAATAATCATCCTATGTGTCGCAACCTGAAAAATGGAATGCGAAAAAAAACAACCGGCGAAGAAAGACAGGAGAGTCGCCACCGTGCGTTATTTATCCCAAAGGAGGGAAAGGAAACGCTCGAAGTAAACCTGGAAAAAGGAAAGGACAAGACAAGGTCTCGCAACCAAATCTTGGGTTCGGGAGTCGATTATGCGAAGGGAAGGTATTAGCACCCCTACGCATCCGTAGTACTCTACGGGATCCACTTTTGTAGTTCTTGTCTAAAGGGTGTGGGTTTATCTAATGTGTTATTTACTAAAAAAAGGGTCAAAAGAAAATGACTCGCACGGATGTCGCATCCACTGCATACGTATCTCATCTAAATATGAGAATCAGAGTCTTCGTAGCTCGGCTACCTAGGGGTTAAGGGTAATTGTGCTCGCTAAGACATCGCGTCTTATGCCTACGTATCTCATCTGGAATGAGAATCAGAGCAAGCCGTAGTTCGGCTAACTACGAGGTTATGGATTGGGTTTTGGACGAACGACGTTACTACGCAATCTACCGGATGCTCGACCTTTGGAGACTTACTCGCCTGTAGTAGAAGGAGTTAACGTGTTGCTTTGGGTTTTAGGGTTTGGGGGATGCTCAAGGGCAAAAGGGCAGTCCTTGACGAAGGAACCGCGCTACCTGTGGGGATACGAACACATACAAAACAAACATGCATAAAGTAAATGAGCCAACAAGGCAATCATAATAAATCTCCCAAATGGTATCCCACGAGCAAAGTGGAATATCCAGCGAGCTATCCCTGCAAAAGTCATGTGAGCCTTCACAAAAACTCAACAAAAAGGTTAGTGAAACACGATAAGGATTGCGCATTCAAGGCATTATTTATACATTCATATATATTTAAAACCCGTGGGAAAAAACCTAATGAAATTCATCCATCATACCTCAAACATTCAGATGATCCAAATTAAGAGAATAAAGGTAATGGGAATAAAGGCAAACCTGATTGGAGAGCTTGATTGAAATTGAGTTGCACCCGTGAGGTTTACAAAACAATCTTTAGGGTTTATGTGAGGCAGATGTGATTCTGTGCAGTTGAGTTCCCTTCAGGGTTTGGAGGCTGCTCTGAGTTCTCTGTCAGGTTTCTCTCCAAGGTTTTGTCCAGGGTTTTGTTTCAAGGAAACCTCAGAGTATTTTGATTCTCTTCCTTTTTCTCAAGTGAAGCCTTGGTATTTATAGACTGAATTTCATGGCTTTGTGGGCTCAAATGAGAGAGACCCAAGTCCAAATTTTTTTCTGTTGTATTTTATTTATTTATTTATTTATTTTTTCGTTTTCGTTTTTTTTTGTTTTTTTTTTGTTTTTTTTATTTTTGTTTTTTTTCTAAAAAAAAAACTTCTTGGATCTGATTCTGATTGACATGATGAAATGCAATATGAAATGTTAAATGACCTAAAAATGAATGCATGAATGAGGAGGGCAAATTTTGGGGTGTTACAGCTGCCCCTATTCAGTCATCAGCTAACCCGAGCAGGATGAAAGCGAACAGCTTATCAGACAAACAGGGTGAGCTGTGATTGAATACCAAAGACAGACCGAAAATTTGCGCTCTGAGAACACCACAAAAATGCTGAAATACACCGTGCTGTTTATTTCTCTTCCGATCCTCTGGCTGAATCTGAATCAGTCTTCTGACTTAATCTGGAGTTTCGATCCTCTGGCTGAATCTATACTCAATTTAGTCCTCTGGTTGGATGTTAATTTTGATCCTCGGGCTGGATACGGTTTCAATCTTCTGGCTAGATCTTCTTCGATCTTCTGGCTAGATCTTCTTTGTTTCGATTCTCTGGCTGAATCTATTTCGATCTTCTGGCTAGATCTTCTTCGATCTTCTGGCTAGATCTCCTTTGTTTCGGTTCTCTGGCTGAATCTATTTTCTTTGATTCTCTGGCTGAATCTACTTCGATCTTCTGGCTAGATCTGAATTGTTTCGATTCTCTGGCTGAATCTATTTCGATCTTCTGGTTAGATCTGAATTGTTTCGATTCTCTGGCTAAATCTATTTTGATCTTCTGGCTAGATCTGAATTGTTTCGATTCTCTGGATGAATCTATTTCCGGTCTTCGGGCTAGACCTGAATTGTTTCGATTCTCTGGCTGAATCTATTTTCTTTGATTCTCTGGCTGAATCTATCTATTTTTCGGTCTTCGGGCTAGACCTGACTTTGATCTTCTGGCTAGATCTGGATTATTTTGATGATAAATTCCCATCATCAGGATCTCGCATCTGGGGCATGCGCTGGTTGACCCTCTTTCGAAATCTACAACCTTCATGTTAGATATGCAGCTTCGAGAATATCCCACTTTTGGGCTTCGTACATATTCTTCAAGCTAGAACATGTTATAACGACTCTTCGATTAGACTTTGTTTTTTTAATGCGATCCGCAGGCTGTATCCTCTTGTAGGTTGATTTTCTGTTGAGCTGTCAATCTATTCCTCCAGCTGGCTTGCTGGGGAAATAACGCTCGTAGTCGACTCTCTGGATGAATCTTCGAAATGACCCTCAGGCTGGATCTCTGGAAAACGATTCTCAGGCTGAATCTTCGAAATGACCCTCATGCTGGGTCACACACACACTTGATCCTCTGGCCGAATCTCATGACTTTGGTTGTAAAGTAATTTTTCAGTCTGCTTTGAAGAACCTGTTTATCAACTTATGTGTATGTTTGATATGCATGCAAATGCAAATGCAAATGTTATGCATGGTGCAAAAGAAAAAAGAAATCTGCTTGGGGAAGCAACTCTGGCAGGGAGCGGATCGCTGTATCAATCCTTGAATGCTCTATGGGGAACGATCCGTCTGCCGGGACCGGGGAGCCACCGAAAATAAATCGGCCTTTTTTGAAAAGTTGACCTTGCTGGGGAAGTATCAACTATGGAAACTTTGCTTGGCGAGGCTCTGCGAGGAGAGTCTGTGAGGAAAGCACTTCCTGGGGAAATGTCGTAGGAATCGACCTTTGCTGGGGATATGAACTTGCTAATCGTCCTCAGGCTGGGGATTAAAACAAATCTGTTAAAAAAAATAATCTGCTGGGGACGAGATGAACACTGGGAACACCACCCTCTTGTCTGTTGGGTATGCGACTACTCCGCTGTTGCTGGGAAGATACAGTCTGGCACTGTCGACTCCGCTGGGGATATACAGTCTGGATACTGTCAACTCTACTGGGGATATACAGTCTGGATACTGTCAACTCTACTGGGGAACCTGCTCTGGAAAGGAGAGGCTTTGTCAACCGCTTGGGGGTGAGGATTCATGACTTGGCATCCGGTTCTTGTGACCTGTAACCAAAAAATACACGTATGCCCCGGGGAATTACTCGGTTTGAATTCACCATCAGGGATTAAGCATATTCAAAGCAATTTTGACTGTTTTCCTGCGCAAGTCATCTGCAAAAGCCACCATTACATTCAGATGCAATATGTTTCCTCAAGAATTCAGACATCTTTTGCAAACAAACTGATAAATGAAAAGTAAAGAGGCTTTTTAACTGAATTATTCGACTTTTGTTGGTTGAAAAATTTGTGCCAGGAAAAGGCGAGTACATCAGGAAGCTGATCCCTGGAAAGAGGCGATCGATATAAATTGAACAAGGGAAACTATCCTAATGGCAATATGGAAACGGGGTCCCACAGAGTTTCGACTCTGCTATGGCTCGTATGTCCTTAAGACGCTCTGCTCATCTTGCTTTCTGAAGTGGATGATTAGTCGATCTTTTACCTTCGAAGATTGCCGGATTGAATGAAACGGTGATATAACACGGATGAACTCAGATCGCAGTTATTTGCTTATTCCCTAACTTTTGCGTGGACCGCCCTTTTGGGTTTTCAATCCACCGGGATACCCTTTTTTGCCTGAGCCGCCCTTTCGGGTTTTCGACTCACCGGGTGTACATTTTTTATTTATTTTTATATCCCTAATTTTTGCCCGAACCTCTTCATTCTTTTTTTTGGTTCGTCGGGATGCCCCTTTTTTGCCTGGACTATTCTTTTTACTGTCCAGCGGGTCTATTTTATGCGAAGTATTTTTTTTTAACTGCGTCTGAGTTGACAGGGGACGGGAAGTCTTCGCCATCCATGGTTGTTAGCATCAGAGCTCCGCCAGAGAAAACTCTTTTAACCACGTATGGACCCTCGTTGTTCGGTGTCCATTTGCCCCTGTGAGCTGTGTTGGGATGAAGAATTCTTTTGAGTACCAATTCACCGACTCGATACTCCCGAGGGCGCACTTTCTGATCAAACGCTCTCTTCGTCCGTCTCTGATATAGCTGGCCATGGCATATAGCTGCTAGTCTCTTTTCCTCAACTAGGCTTAGCTGATTGTATCAAGAACGGACCCATTCTGCTTCGTCCGACTTCATTGTTGGTGCGGGGAAAAGTTATTCTGGCACAAAATGGCATATGAATCCCCTCCGGTGTGATCAACACTGCACCAACTCCGTGACCATTGACGTTGACCGCCCCATCAAACATCATAATCCATTTGGATTCAGGATCAGGCCCCTCCTCCGGGAGTGGTTCCTCGCAATCTTTCGATTTGAGAAACATGATGTCCTCATCAGGAAAGTCGAACCTCATAGGTTGGTAATCATCAATCGGTTGCGCGGCAAGATAATATGACAAGACACTTCCTTTGATGGCTTTTTGTGAAGTGTATTGGATGTCATACTCTGGCAGCATCATTTGCCACCTAGCAACCCTGTTGGATTTTCAAAAATATACTTGACTTGATCCATCTTTGATATCAATAGAGTCGTGTGAGTCAACATATACTGTCTTAGTCGGTGAGCAGCCCATGCCAAAGCGCGACAAGTTTTCTCGAGCAGTGAGTATCTTTGTTCACAGTCGGTAAACTTTTTGCTAAGGTAGTATATTGCGTGCTCTTTTCGACCTGACTCGTCATGCTGACCGAGCACACAACCCATTGACCTTTCTAACACAGTCAAGTACATGATCAACGGTCTTTTCCTCTCGGCCTGTAGTCTGGGCCCGATCTTGATCTCTTTCTTGTCGTCTTCGGTACCAATGTTGATGGTCTCAACCACCTCCTGATAAGGTGTGATAGCTCGGTCCTCCTGTTTCAACAACCTGGCTAACTCCTCAGGCAATTCACAATCTTCCTCAACCCCTTCTTCGGCTTGATAGATAGGATTGTCGAAGTCATACTTGGCCATAGCAGTGTCGTTAGCAGTGAGATCCGGGTGATCAGTTTTATGAGGTGTTTTTTGGAAAGAAAAATGAAAAAGAAACATGAAAAAGAAACATGAAAAAGAAACACTGCCGTTTTTGTAAAAGTAAAAATAATTGAAAGAAAGAGAACAAAAAATTGTTTGCAAAAGCTGTCCCTTATTGATGATGAAAATAATTGCGAAATGTAACTAAATAGATGGCCCTACAGATGAGTCATTACACCTTGGTCAAAGTGTAAGACTTTGTTATGCATGTGATAAAAGGAAAACAATAAAAAATTACTCCCTCAGTAGAGTAAACCGGACGACTTTTTCAGACGACCAATTGTCGAGCTTTTCTCCTGGGACACACGGGCGAATCCAGCTATCTAAGTCACAGTCGCTGTCAGCCTTGTCTTCGTCTGCAGCATTGACGGTGTGGGGAGAAACCAAACCCCCACTGGAGAAAGTACCGACTTCATTCTTCTGAGACCCCCGGAGTATACCCCAATCCAAACTTGTCTTCTTTTATGATTGGCTCCACAAGTTTGCCCCAGCCTTGGGCATTACCAGCCTTAACCACTTCAACAGCTTGCTTGTATGAAGAGATAGAAGTCCCGACCTTCTCAGACTCAGGTGAAAAGACAGTTTCGGGCGCGACCTCACTGATGTTTATGGCTTCGAAGCCTTGACACAGCGTCTCATGCATCTCGCCATCCATCTCCACATACTTAAATGTAGACAGGTGGCTAACAAAAATATCCTCTTCACCATAGACGGTGACGACCTGACCTTTTAGTCCATATTTGAGCTTCTGGTGGAGAGTAGAAGTAACAGCACCGGCAGCATGAATCCAGGGTCGACCTAGCAGACAGCTATAGGCAGGCTGGATATCCATCACACAAAAGGTGCTCTTGAACACCTGCGGTCCAATCTTAACTGGTAACTCAATCTCGCCAAAGACAGATCTCTTAGAGCCATCAAAAGCCCGCACAACTAAGTTACTTGGCCTCAGGATGATGCCATCGCAATCCAACTTCATTAAGGCTTTCTTTGGAAGAACATTCAGAGAAGAGCCTGTATCAACCAAAACATGGGAAAGCACCACCCCTTTGCATTCCATTGTGATATGCAAAGCTTTGTTGTGACTCCTGCCCTCCGATGTCAGGTCGTAGTCGGTGAAACCTAGCCCATGGCTAGCGTGTACATTCGAAACTACCGACTCTAGCTGGTCAACAGTTATCTCTGGGGGAACATAAGCCATATTCAGTACTTTCAACAAGGCTGCTCTGTGTGCCTCAAAGCACATTAATAGTGAGAGAATGGAGATCTTTGAGGGTGTCTGATTTAGCTGGTCGACTACCTTGTAGTCACATTTCTTGATAATCCTCATAAACTCATCCACTTCCTACTCGAATGCGGTCTTAGGAGGAGCTTCCTCGGTAGTAACCTCTTCGGTGGATACCTGTTTTCCTTTAGCCTTTACAGCTGCCTCAGCTTCAGCATTCGTGCGCAATATTGATGGTGCAAATAGGCGCCCACTGCGAGTGAAGCCACCAATTCCTCCAACATTGTCTACAGCGGAGCTACCAATGTCAATGTCTTCTTCGTTAACTTTCTGCCCCTGGCAGTAGATATCAGCCCCATAGTGCCACGGGATAGCACTGTCTTTCTCATACGGAACAGGTCCTTGTACCGTGATGGTGACCGGACCAATCAAAGTCGGTTGAGGGTTGTCAGAGTAAATTGGTGTTGGACTTTCTGGGAAATATATTATTATCGGAGCGGGTCTCTCGGAAACATATATTTCTTCAGGAGTGAAATAAAACATTACTGTCGACACATCATTCTTCACTGGACGAGTCTGATCGAACTGAAGACAACCTTCATCTATCAGTTGCTGAATACCCTTTCTCAAACTGTCACATCCGTTCTCGGCAGCTTGACAATTTCCGCACTCTTCCCCACAGCCCGGGAAAATCTGTCCTTTCAAGAGTCGGTCTTTGACCACCGATAGCGAAGTCTACACTTTAGTCACATCAGAAACCAAATTCAAAGTTTCCCCACTATCAACAACATTAATCCTCTGCCCGCCGTGAGCTGGCATCGGGTTTTGGATAACATTAGGCACCCGAGAAAAATTGATGGCCTGGGCATCTCTCAAATCTTGTACCTTTAGCTGGAGAGCCTTGCAATTATCTGTAGTATGACCAGGTGCGTTGGAGTGAAAAACACATCTGGCGTTGACATCATAACCTCTAGGCAGATTGTTGGGATCGACCGGTGGGGCCAGAGTTCTCAACGTAACCAGATTCATGTCAATCAGCTTGGGAAGTAATGCAGAATAAGGCATTGGGATTGGCTCAATGACCCGGTCCGCCTGCCTTGGACGTTGTTGATAGTGTCTTTGCTGACCCAGATTACCTCCTTGTTGTTGATTGTTGTACCTGGGTTGCTGTTGCGGATGATACTGCGGTTGAGGAACAGGTGTTGGAATAGTGACTGCGGCCACTTGATCTTGATAATAATTAGGGCGTCCTCTGCCCCTGCCTCTGCCGGCATATACAACATTCGTCTCACCTTCTCTTCTTCGCTGACCGTTACCAGCAAACGGTTTCTTGGGAACTGATGAGTTGGAAGCACTGTTGTCTTGAATTCGGCCTATTTCAACAGACTCTCGATCCTTTCTCCAGCAATCACTATCTCTGCAAAGCTGATTGACGGGCAAGCAACCAATCTCTCGATATAATTGCCTTGAAGAGTGTTCATGAACATGTCCGCCATCTCCCTTTCAGACATAGGGGGTTGGACGGATGCAGAAATCTGTCTCCAACGCTGAGCATATTCTCTAAAGGTCTCCTTGGCAGTCTGAGACATTCCTTGCAACAAGGTCCGATTCGGAGCCATGTCCAAGTTGTATTGATATTGCTTGACAAAAGCCTTTGCCAAGTCTTTCCAGCTCTTGATGGTAGTGCGAGACAAACGAGAATACCATTCACGAGAAGCTCCAGTTAAACTGTCTTCAAAATAGTACATCCACAGTTTTTCATCTTCAGTGTGAGCTCCCAACCTTCCCAGATAAGATTGGAGATGAGTGCGTGGGCAAGAAGCCCCGTTGTATTTCTCAAAAGTAAGGGGTTTGAACTTGTGAGGGATCCTTACTCCCTGAACCAGACCAAGATTGGTGACATCAAAACCTAAGGAATTTTGAGACTCCAAAGATTTGAGCTTCTCAACAAGCTCATCCATACGGCGAGTGGTCTCGAGGGCCTTGCCGTGCAAAGAAAATTGATCATACTGACAATCTTCAGTAACGGGGCGCCCGTTAATCCGAATCCCTTGATTCACATTGTACCTTCCGCCAATACCATTCCCAACATTTCCCGTGTTGCCAACATTACCCGGGTTTCCATCAACATTTGCGTTACCCGCGTTTCCAGTGTTCACAGGGTTATCAGCGTTCCCAGGGTCACCAGGGTTCCCAGGGTTACCAGAGTTCCCCTCAGCACTTGGTATTTCCACCTTTGGATCGGGCCTCGGTTGATCAACCAATTCCTTCAGCTTCGCTTGGCCTTCTGCCATACCAGTCATCAATGTCATGAACTGATCCATCCTTTCACACATATCAACCAGTTCTTTCTGTATCTGGTCCATTGCTAGTCGTGGACGGTTTTCCTTTATCGGGTACCTGTGAACTCGCTTGGGACCAATAACTGCCCGCAACAGGGAACAAACATTAGACACTGCGGTGACACCTGCAAAACAAACAAGGGTTAGTATGTATGGTATGCGATGTACTGCTTATTCGATTTTAAGGCCCCCCCTTAAAAAGGGAATACCCTGCAAATGAATAAGCATGAGATGTTGGATGCAAATATGCAGATGATGTTATGCAATGCAATGGCATGTCAATCAGAATTGCTGGATCCGCTTGAACATCTGTCAGGTTGCACTGCCTGGAGAGAAATTAAGAGGATCAAGCAAAGCACACCAAACAAAGGTCATGGGACGGATCATGTTATCCTTAATATCAACCATCCATTTTTGGTGGATTATGGTTTACACCTTATCAACACCCAAGTTTCATTGATATTAAGGATACCTGAACGGATCGACCATGAATTAAGGGTTTGTTGCAAGTCACGAGCATGGAGTTTAGGTTAAGAACCACCCAAAGGGAGTGTACTAAGATTTAAACCTGCCAAAAATGTTCTACAAAAGGTTCCCATAGTCATAATCCCATCTTTCGAATATTATCGGAGGAACGACTACTCGTATTCCAAAAATATTCTCAAGAGAGACTCTTATGAGTGTAGTATCGCGTAACAATCGTATCAAATCTTACACTTGAACGACTTTCGCACTACGTCCTACGAATAGGCCAAGATGGGTTTGGTAAACTAAGGTCCTTGGCTTCTAAGGTCTATATTGGAAAAAGTAATGTCTAACCACAACTTACTTGTGTGACATTATTGATCCCAACATGACCTCCACCAAGTGAATGGGCTTGCAAGTCAACTTGCTAAGGAATAACTCCACACAAGTCAACAAGACTATGCCATTCTCCTATCCTAAGTGCACTCGAGTTCGGGTATAGAACTCATCTCACAAACAGAACCAGCAGATACGGCAGTCATATGTACACAATGCAATAAAGCAGGTAAATGCTAAAAGATAAATAACTGTAAAAAAGAATAAACACCCAATAAACTAATAACCTACAAAAGCTAGGAGGGACTCGCTTAGGGAAACCGGGTCCCCAGCAGAGTCGCCAGCTGTCGCAACCTGAAAAATGGAATGCGAAAAAAAACAACCGGCGAAGAAAGACAGGAGAGTCGCCACCGTGCGTTATTTATCCCAAAGGAGGGAAAGGAAATACTCGAAGTAAACCTGGAAAAAGGAAAGGACAAGACAGGGTCTCGCAACCAAATCTTGGGTTCGGGAGTCGATTATGCGAAGGGAAGGTATTAGCACCCCTACGCATCCGTAGTACTCTACGGGATCCACTTTTGTAGTTCTTGTCTAAAGGGTGTGGGTTTATCTAATGTGTTATTTACTAAAAAAAAGGGTCAAAAGAAAATGACTCGCACGGATGTCGCATCCACTGCATACGTATCTCATCTGAATATGAGAATCAGAGTCTTCGTAGCTCGGCTACCTAGGGGTTAAGGGTAATTGTGCTCGCTAAGATATCACGTCTTATGCCTACGTATCTCATCTGGAATGAGAATCAGAGAAAGCCGTAGTTCGGCTAACTACGGGGTTATGGATTGGGTTTTGGACGAACGACGTTACTACGCAATCTACCGGATGCTCGACCTTTGGAGACTTACTCGCCTGTAGTAGAAGGAGTTAACGTGTTGCTTTGGGTTTTAGGGTTTGGGGGATGCTCAAGGGCAAAAGGGCAGTCCTTGACGAAGGAACCGCGCTACCTGTGGGGATACGAACACATACAAAACAAACATGCATAAAGTAAATGAGCCAACAAGGCAATCAGAATAAATCTCCCAAATGGTATCCCACGAGCAAAGTGGAATATCCAGCGAGCTATCCCTGCAAAAGTCATGTGAGCCTTCACAAGAACTCAACAAAAATGTTAGTGAAACACGATAAGGATTGAGCGTTCAAGGCATTATTT
Organism: Lathyrus oleraceus; assembly: GCF_024323335.1. Taxonomy (NCBI): domain Eukaryota; kingdom Viridiplantae; phylum Streptophyta; class Magnoliopsida; order Fabales; family Fabaceae; genus Lathyrus; species Lathyrus oleraceus. Next base: position 514,555,462 of record NC_066585.1, on the reverse strand, counting down.
ATACATTCATATACATTTAAAACCCGTGGGCAAAAACCTAATGAAATTCATCCATCATACCTCAAACATTCAGATGATCCAAATTAAGAGCATAAAGGTAATGGGAATAAAGGCAAACCTGATTGGAGATCTTGATTGAAATTGAGTTGCACCCGTGAGGTTTACAAAACAATCTTTAGAGTTTATGTGAGGCAGAGGTGATTCTGTGCAGTTGAGTTCCCTTCAGGGTTTGGAGGCTGCTCTGAGTTCTCTGTCAGGTTTCTCTCCAAGGTTTTGTCCAAGGTTTTGTTTCAAGGAAACCTCAGAGTATTTTGCTTCTCTTCCTTTTTCTCAAGTGAAGCCTTGGTATTTATAGACTGAATTTCATGGCTTTGTGGGCTCAAATGAGAGAGACCCAAGTCCAAAAAATTTTCTGTTATATTTTATTTTATTTATTTATTTAATTTTTTTTTTCTTTTTCGTTTTTTTTTTCTTCGTTTTTTTTTCTAAAAAAAAACTTCTTGGATCTGATTCTGATTGACATGATGAAATGCAATATGAAATGTTAAATGACCTAAAAATGAATGCATGAATGAGGAAGGCAAATTTTGGGGTGTTACACTATGGATCCCTAGAAACAATCATCTAAAGCTCGAGAGACCGGAAGATAAGATGCACGAAGCCTCTTCACCTCCTCCTCATAGGCTGCCTCCACATCTGCCTTCTCCTTGGCAAGTCGATTGTACTTCCTCTTCCAAAACCTGGAAGACTGAGGAAGTAGAGAAGTCCATGCATCATTAGGATCATCAATAACCTGATGCTCGAGGAATTCTATCAAAGCATCCTTCTCCTTAATCTGCTGAAGTAACTCTTCTCGTTCACGGATCCAAGCACGTGAGCGATCTTCATCTCTCAACTCCTCTACTCCTTGGTCAGGGAGGGTTGAAGGCCCAACCACAACCAAAGGTGTAGGTCTTGGATACTCATAAGGCATGAGGTATTCAGCAACTCTCCTCCTAACCCAAGAAGTATAAGGTTCCAAAGCAATACAATTCTTTGGTCCCAGCTCCTTCCTTCCTTTCCTATGGATCTTGCGCCAAGCGCGGGCCATCCTGCCCTTCAAGCTCTGGGGATCTTTACCCTCCTGAAAGAAAACACCCTCTAACAGAATGTTATTGGGTTTATCTTTTAGGGGGAACCCAAGCTGACGACGTGCCAAGATAGGGTTGTAGCTAATCCCACCATATGTACCAAGAAGAGGCACATTGGAGAATTCACCATAAGAGTCAATAATCTGCACACCATCATACACACGGTTGTACCAGCAGATATCATCATTAGTGAGAGACATAAGTCTCGTGGACCACCGTAGACATCCTTTGTTCTCCTTGAAGGCGACCGTCTGCGGCAAGTGAGAAATAAACCACTTGTACAACAGAGGCAAACAGCACACAATGGTACCACCACCCTTTGCATTCCTCATATGCAAAGAAAAATAAGTGTCACCCAACAAAGTCGGAACAGGATTAAGAGTAGAGAAAATCCTAATAGCGTTCACATCCACAAACTTGTCGATGTTGGGGAATAACACTAGCCCATAGATGAGAAGTACAAATATGGCCTCAAAGGCTTCCTCACTCATGGCCTTCCCATGCATAGTAGCTTGAGCAATGAGGAACTCAGAAGGGAGACCTTGAATTCCACCTTTGGTATTCATATGAGCACCAACCAGAGCTTCATCTATATGCAACATATCAGCGATCTCCTGAGAAGTAGGAATACTCTCTAAGCCACTGAACGACAACTGGTCTAGGATAGGTATACCCACGAGATAGGCATACTCCTCAAGTGTAGACAAAAGCTGGAAATCCGGAAAAGTGAAGAAATGGTATAAGGGATCATAAAATTGCACCAATACACTCATCAATCCTTCGTCCACCTGAGTAGTCAGAAGAGAAAGAAGCTTCCCAAAACGAGCTTTGAAACCCAAGGGATCTAGTACATAGGATGTTAGATTCCTTAGCTCTTTCAAGTCGGGTTGTCTGAAACTATACTTCTTTGTATTCCTTCTTTGTCTTTCCATGTCTGAAAATTTGCAAATAGACCTCTTAAGTTCCTTGAAAATTTTCTTATTATTTTGATGATATGGATGCAAATGGGTGCATGAATGCAACAATCACACTCAAGGATCAAGCAAAGCACACCAAACAAAGGTCATGGGATGGATCATGTTATCCTTAATATCAATCATCCATTTTGGTGGATCATGGTTTACACCTTATCAACACCAAGTTCCATTGATATTAAGGATACGTGAACGGATCAACCATGAATCAAGGGTTTGTTGAACCTCGAGCATGGAGTCTCGGTTAGAAACCACCCAAAGGGAGTGTACTAGGGTTTAACCTGCCAAACATGTTCTACAAGGGGTTCCCATAGTCATCATCCCATCTTTCGGATATTATCGGAGAAACGACTACTCGTATTCCAAAATAATTCTCAAGAGAGACTCTTATGAGTGTAGTATCACGTAACAATCGTATCAAATCTTACACTTGAACGACTTTCGCACTACATCCTAAGAATAGGCCAAGATGGGCTTGGTAAACTAAGGTCCTTGGCTTCTAAGGTCTATATTGGAAAGAGTAATGTCTAACCACAACTACTTGTGTGACATTATTGATCCCAACATGACCTCCACCAAGTGAATGGACTTGCAAGTCAACTTGCTAAGGAATAACTCCACACAAGTCAACAAGACTATGCCATTCTCCTATCCTAAGTGCACTCGAGTTCGGGTATAGAACTCATCTCACAAAGATCACCAAGCATACAAAGAATTAATATTCAAGCAATTTAATCATTACATACAATACAGTAATCCCAAATTGCACAAAAATATGTCACAAACCAATATACAATACAATACAACACAATATGAAAAGTAGGCAAAACCCACTAGGCAAATGTTTCCCCAGCAGAGTCGCCACTTTTCTGTAGCGGGGTATTCGTTACCATTAGAGATATTGACTAAATCCAAGGTAAACCATACAAGTCGAGTCGCCACCGCACTTCTATTTATCCAAAGGAATGGTTAGAAAGCGAACAAAAACCTAAAAGTTTTATCAAATCAAAAACTAGTAAAAATGTCAGAGATCTGGGTAAGGGGGTTGGTTATGCAATGGGAAGGTTTTAAGCACCCAAAACATCCTAGGTACTCCTAGGGAGCCCTTTTCATATTTGTTGTAAGGTTGGTATTTTATGAAAATTTGTTTGTGCAAACATGATTGAAGAGATGAGAAGAGAATATATAAGTTATTTACATTTTTGTGTTTGGATGGATAAACCCATTGCCTACGTACCATCTTAAAAAAGATTAAGATCAAAACCTCGTAGTTCGGGGTAAAAATCTCAAAATGAGTTGGTGAATTGATTGGTCCAAAAGCCTTAAGGTCTTTTGTTATCCAAGGGAGAAAACTCAACCTAAAACCACAAATCCACCATGTGAGGATAGCTTCAACATGCTAGTGAGGGGTTAACCCTATAATAAGCATGGAAGACTCATTGTCCATCACTAAGGATATAGGTGAGTATTACATCTACCTCAAGGATAACTCAAACCTAATAGCTAAGGGTTATGAAAATTTTGATTAAGAAAGTGGCCACTGAAGCCACAAAAAGACATTTGAATGGGTTATATTTACCAATGAAAAGTATGTACAAAATATGGTCAAAGTTGATTTAAGGATTCAATTCAAAATAAGTGTTATGAAAAGAGTTTGAAAATCAAAAGCATAAGGCTTAGGTTTCTAATGTTTGAAAACAAATGTTAAATGTTTGCACAAAAGTTTTGGCTTGGGTTAGAGTGGAGGGAAGAAGAAGAATGGCTAAAGTCCTAATCATACAAGAGATAAGGGAATAAGAGAACAAGACCACAAATGGAGTTCCTCTCTTGAGATCATATTGATGATTCAAGTAGCTCCCATCCTTTGGAATAAGCAAGCAAAATAGTAGTAAGCTCAAGCAATCAACAATCAATTTAGCTCTTGGAAAGTTCCTCAATGGCTCTTAGATCTCTCTCTCTTAGAAGCTCATGGCAATGGTTCCTCACTTAGGCTCAATGTTGGAATCCCTAGCACAAGAACACACACATTAAAAAGTTCCATCAAACAATCAAGAATGAACAAGAAGGAGTTTAGAAATTGGTCCTTTCAAAGTTCTCTTCAACATTTATAGCATTCTAAAGGCCCAATGCCTAGTTGCTCTTTGACTTTATAGCACTCTGAAGGCCCAATGCCTAGTTGCTCTTTGACTCCACATTTGCATAGGGAAAGTCCTAAAGTCTAAGTCCATTTGTTCATTTCTTTGCATTTGGTCCACAACAATCAAAACAAAACACAAGCACAATGATATATACACAAATATGTGCTCAAGTGAGCAAAAGGCAAATTGCATTAACATAAACATGTGCTCAAATGAGCAAAGGAAAAAGCGAATGAATAATATATACAAGAATAATAAATTGCATAAAAGTAAAGGGCAAAAAGTAAATGTTAATTGTTAATGGTTAATGTTAGTAGTTAGTGTGCCATAAGGCAAATTTAGCGCTATGTTAAGCAATCGTAATTGGACTTATGTAGAAGTCACAACTATCTGAGGCCGATCAATAATAATGTAGGCAACAACACAAGTTAGAAAACTTGATTAGTGAACCAAGTTCCAACAACTTGCCATGCCAAAAAGAAGATGAGAAATGATCTTGTATTGGTTTAAGTCCTTTGCATGATTTAAGAAGCAATCTATCCTTAATGCAAAGCCATTCACTTGATCATTTGATCAAGATGAATTAGATTTGAATCAAGGAAGATTAAACCTCCCTAATCAATGCTAACTTATCAACCTTTAACTCATTGATCAAAAAGGAAAAGAAGAAGAAGAAGATGAAGGAGATGGATAATAGAAATGAAGAAAATAAAGTGCATCCAATGAAAAGGAATGTACCAATCCCTAAATGTTGACCAAAGATAGGGAAGAGCAAGGTCAAACCCTCAAAATAAAAAATGAGATGAAGATTGGAAGTCAAGAAATAAACAAAATATTTTTAGCATTTTTAATATTTGAGAATAAACTTGAATTAAAATATTAAAGAAAGGTCAAACTTCAAAATCACCTCAAATCAACTTTAAAAAGTCCAAGTGAATTATCCCAAGTTCAACAAGGTCAAACAAAGTTTGACAAAAAATTTCAGCATTTTTAAAAGTCAGAAACTATTTTTTATCAATTAAAAATGAAGAAAAATAACCTAATTGAACTAAAATCTCAAATAAATCTCAAATCAATTAATAAATTGATGAGAATAATTTTCATAGATCTATCATCATTCAAAGAGGTTGAGAAAATATTTTTGTATTTTTTGAATATCAAAAACTATTTAAAATGAATTAAAAATAACCAGAAAAGAGAAAATTCACAAAAAATATCAAATGATAAAATAAAAAATATTAAAAATCATTTTTAGAAACTAGAATTAAAAAGAGAAATAATGCAATTGGTCCCATATTTTTTGGAATAAAATGAGAGAGTTATGAATTTTTGAAATAAAATGGAATTAAAGAAAATAAACAGAAATTAAGGAAAATAGAAAAATCAGGGAGCGTTGGATGACTTCATTAATTAACGTGGTAACATCCAATGGATCAGGAGCGCGCGCGTACCATAGTCATTAGTCAACTGAGAAACATATTGAATTAAAAAAAGTCATAACAATGGAGCGTGGAGATTAGATCTGGAGATTGAGATCAATGGCTCACATTGAATCTGGCAATGAGACGGTGACCAGCGCCACCGTCTTCTCCGGTGAGCTCCGGCGAAGGTCAAAAAATGCAGAGACTCAAATGCTCACTAAAATGGACGATCCAGGCACCATTTGAAAGGTGGAGTGATGTACATCACTCCTATATCACTCACCTCCACTCTAGATTCCTATTAAGAGAGAAATCAGAGATGGAGGTTTGGTGATGTTCAACTGAACTTGCTCGAGTTCAACAATTAAGCATTCAATAATAATGCCTCTATAGAGAGGACTTCAGACCATACAATATCAAGGTTAATGGATCAAAGAATAAGGAGATTCGAAGCAAAAACCAGTTGATCCAAACCTTTGGATTATGAAGATTTGAGTCCCTTTCCTTGGTTCCTTTTGCAAAACAGAACTTCAATAGATCAAATGATGAAGGTCTAGGAACTTTAGATCTGAAAATTCAACCAAATGCAATTGAATTTCAGATCTGAATTTTTGAAGAAAGATGAACTCGTTCCTTTAGGTATGGCTAGGGATTCAATCTTGCAGCATTTCAGGCGCCTTCAGGTTGGAGAATTATGAAGCATAGCACATGTATTTATAGCTGAAATGGATGCAAGCAAGTGAGGAACTCGTGTGCATGACAAATGGATTTTTCATTGCATGGGCTTGTGTGATCATGTGGAAGGCCCAATGAAGACTGAAATGACCTGCTGAGTTCATGTGAATTGCAAATGGACGTGCATATTAAGTGTAAACAGCTCATGCATGGCAATTTGAATGGAATTTCACAAAATGCACTTAATCTTCATGCCTTCGAAAATGGTGCTTCCAAACTCCAAATGCTACCTCATGAGTAATGGTTAGAGAGCTTGTTTCATAAGGAACAAATGATATGTTGATCAAAATTTCAATTGGGCCTTGGAAATTAGTGAATTTTGAGTTTAAAGTGTAGGGTGCAAAACATGCATGAGTGAAGTTTCCAAATTTGGCCAATGTTCAAGCCCTTCTGTCTCAATGATGAAAGCTCCAAATGACAAAACCTTCAACATCAAAGTTTTATATCTTTTCATCAAAATCAATTTGGACTTAAGTTTGCATCATTTGGATTTTTAATGAAGAAGTTATGGGTACTTGAAGTTGGACTTTTTTCCATTTCAATGACTTTGGTCCAAAGTGACCTATAATGTCTTGCATTATCACATGTATTTCTTTTGAGATTTTGAAATTTTGCTCAACATAACATTTGAAGTAGACACAATAAGATTTCCAATTAACTTGGTTCCATCTCAAAATCATAAAAAATGAATGAGTTATGTTCTTGGGAAGTTGACCCAAAATTAGGGTTTCAATCAAAATGACCTATAATGTCTTGGAATGGAAGATGACTTTCCAAGCTTCAAATCAAATTTTGATGAACATGAAAGTTGTTCATATTGTCCTTAAAAACATTTTTTCTCTTGGGATCATCTCCATTTGACCAACACATAAAACGTTAGGTCTCAGTGCATTTCAAAATAGTCAGATGAATTGACTGACCAACTTCTCAAGTCCATACCTCAAATCTTGATGAACTGATGATTGAAGGCACTCACATAAGTTCAAATATGCATGGAATAACGAATTTAAGAACTTCCCTTGATTATATTTGACCATGGGCTGAGGTTGCTTCATGAGCAAGGCACTGTAGATGATCAGATGAGTTAGGGTTTCCTTGGGAGACAAACCTCAAACCCCTTGAATTGCTTTGATCAAAATGATGAGTTGAGATACTAGGGAGGAATATTTAATGGATGAGATCTTTGGGAACCATTTCCATGCTTGCTTTCATCTTCTCTTGACTTTATCATTGCACAAAGGATCTCCTTGAAGCTTCTAGACCTTGTGATTGCTCAAGCTACAAACAAAAGATGTTAGTGACATATTTTTGGTGTTTTTTGATTATAAAATGGATTCTAACTATTTGACTTTTTAATTTTCAATTTCAATTTAATTTCAAGGTAAATCTAATTCCAAATTTCAAGTTAGTCTTAATTGTGTTTTTACTAATGATTCAAACTCTAATTGATTTTAATTTCTAAATAAATGTTAGAGTTGATATCAAAGTAATTTTAACAAATTATAGATTAATTTGATTTTAATTGGTTTTATTTGGTTTTTTGATGTTAAATTGACATTTTGATTAGTCTCGGATTATTTCTAAAATCCATATCCATTTTTATAACCAAATATCTATTTCCATAAACCAAGTTACAACCATTCTTATTACATTTTTACAAACACTTCAACCAAGTTCAAATTACAATCACAAATTCATTTCAAAATTCCACACCCTTTAACCACATTCAAATCAAATCAAGGTTCAACCAAATTCTCATTCATTCATTAATACCATACATTCAAAATCATATTCAACCATGCATTCATATCTAGGCCATTACATAACCATGAACCAAATTGCAACATACATATTTCCATAAACCATGACATTGCACAACCATTACAACATTTCTAAACTCATTTTCATACATACATTTTCATTTACGTTCAATTACCATTACACAAATCATGTAGCAAACCACACTTTTTTTACAAATCACGATTACAAGCAATAACAACATCTGTTACGGAGTTATTCCAGAAGGGGGCGGGAGACAAAGCATTGAATCAACTAAAAAAGTCGGTCAGTTCAAAACTTGAAGCTACAGTGGCTAGGCAGATACAAGTACAATTTCAAACTACTGGCAAAAGGGACTTTTGAACCACACAAATTCTATTCAATAGCAGTTTGATTCTACTCATTCTCCGCTAGCCATCACTTTGAAGGGAGCAATTAATTCAGCATCGTCGATCATTCAAACCTCGATCACGTAAACTGTTGGAAATGGCAGCTAACTCCAAAGTGGTTGCTGATCCTTTTGTAACGCAAGTCAACAACGACTTGTAGGAGATTACCGAGGATCCTACAAAGAACTATCAAGGTTAATAAATGAGCAAAAATTCAAGGAATGCAATTTTGAGCTTAGATCATTTGGAAGCACCAAATCATGTAAGGTCGGAACGCAATTTGAGTATAAGTTGTGCTTATTTCATGGCGGAGATAGTTGTGAGCATCCAAAAGAGTTCATTTTCATCCAGAACTTACAACAAGTACACACAAAACCTGCCTTGCCAAATATGAGAAGTTCCAAGTCTATTGCAAACCAAAACCTGTCTTTTGTTGCAAGCTAAAACATAGCCCCTGCAAAAATACCTAAAACAATTAACACCATAACAGAATAAAACAGAAGAATTGAAGTCCATTAAGACTATCACAGTACGACTGCCAACAAAAAGCCAATAGCCTCATTTGAACCAAAACCAGGCACCCTAATCATGATCAAACATGGCACATACATGGTGAATTTGAAAAAGTAATGCACATGAATTTTGGTTTTTGCACTCACTTCGACACATGTTCCTGCAGTAAAACAAGACATGTTTAAAATGCTACCAACTGCACCAACACCATAAGAGTGTGCTCTTGGAAACTAAAACCAATTTCTTTGTTCCCGGTCCACCATGTCACCTGGCCAAAACCTCCAACCTGCCATCAAATAGAACCAATGTCAAGCTGCAAAGGAAACCATGAAATGCTGAGCATGTCCAGTCAGAAATGCCTAGGCGAACCAAGACTGCATGAATCAATGCATGCAGGATCAATATGATGCATACCTGCAATTGAACTATGCCTTAAAGCACATTTGGGCACAAGTCGTGATTTTCTTTGAACCTGCAAAACACTTCACCAAAATAGATGCTCTCGCTAGTCTGACTGCTGACGACACTCTTGACACTGAAACATCCAGTAGACTCGAACCAGAAACATTCCTGTAACCAAAATCAGTTGATTAGAAATCAAGTTTCCTGCATCAATGTAAAACCATCGGTATGCTGCAACTGTAACCAGTAAACTTAACCTGCATTTGATACTAATCAACGGTTGAATCTTACCTGCGGAGTCACTTTCATCCTGTCATGAAATGTTGCAAAATATTGCAACACCTTATGCAATATGGGTATAAGCCGCAGTGAGTTACCGTCATCCATTACAGGAAGGTTTGGTTGCTTCAATAAGTTGTGCATCTTGATCCTGCAGTAGCTATGACCCTGTCATGAAATGTGCCTGAAACTGTCAAACATACAAATCATTAGCCATGTAACACAACCAAAATGCACTTTGTCAGCACAACTTGAACATAGAAAAAAAGTAGATGGAGATGATAGTCGTGCATATGATCACTCAAGGATTGGTCAATCTTATGATAAAACAATGAAGAGTTTCAATGGGGAAAATATCACTCCTACGGGCTCCAGGAATTTTGGCTGTTTAGTATCCGGGAAAAATGACAGTGACGAAGATCAAACACAGTTTGGCTCCCTGCTCGTCAAAATGAGAAAAGATGTGAGAAATAAGGGTGAAGTGCATCTGCAAGAAAGCATTAGTAGACAGAAAACAGTAATGTCTGTCAAAAGCATATTGACAGGAGAAATTATTGACAGTTCGGTGAGGCTAGCCGAGAATATTTCAGATGAAGAGGAATAGAATGATGCTTGCTTACAGCAGGGATCCAATGATATTGAACATGGTGGAAGTCTCGTTGACTCCGCGATGGATACGGATAATAGAAACAACCTAATATTAAGAGGCCGCTTTCGTTCTACAGTGAACCAAATCAGTGTACCTGAAGCTGCCGATCATATCGAGTATCATGATACCAACATTGACAGCCCAATAGAAAATGAAAGCTCAAAAGGAAGTGATGATCTTTCAAAGAATTCCACTCTAGAAAACATGCAAAGCCCGAGACTTTCTCCTGATGGTGTCGCAGAGATATCAGGGATCTAATTCTAAAAGCCTTTCATTGGAAGAAATTGTTGAACCTCAGGCACAAAATCATAAACCAAGGCCTTGTGAAAACCGAAGCTCCTCATGTTTTCATCGCTTTCACTGCAGTAAAAAAACATGGCATTGGCAACAGTAAGATTTCAAAAAATATCCCAAAAGGGATTAAGACAAAACAGAGGGAGAAAGCGCGTAGATAGTATTACCGTTTCCAGATTGTAGCATCAAACAGGACAACCCGATTCTGAGCACAAAAAGCACTTCCAGGAAGTTTCTCTATTGAATCTTTGGATACCAAATCGAAACCCTAAAGCTGCAGATATAAAAAGGGAGAGCGAATCAGTGAGAAGGGGACGAAAATCGGAGGCGGACCAAACCCCACAAAAGAACCCTAATCCCCAAATCAAAAGCAAAAACCAGTATTTGAAGAGGGAAGGAAAAAGATTTAAGCTCACCTGATCCGTCGTCGTCGCCGAAGGTGAGATTTCCACTTGATGTCTCTCTTTGAAACCGTGGATTTACGCTCTCTTTGGTTAACGTTGTTGAGCGTCTGAGTTTGAGTGAGCGAGGTTGAGCGATGAGTGAGCGTCTGAGTCTGAGTGAGCGATGGATGAATCGTTAAGAGCAAGAGAGAGATTTCGTTTGAGAGAGTTTCTTGAGGTCGAGCGCGAGATTGAGAGAGAGATTTATGGAGATTGAGTGTTGACGAGAGAGACGTGAGGTTGAGAGGTTGATTTTGGGAAAGTGAGATTGGGAGAGAACGAGGGGAAAGACATATGTTACTATTCCAACTTTCTTCTTTAATTTATTTTAAACAGAATAAATTTTTGAAATACGTTTAAACTTCCTAAGTTTTAGTTAATAAATGTTTTCATATTTTCAATTCATGTTCCATTGAAAAACCCAACAGCCAGGCGACTAGGGTATCTTTTCTTGGTTTCTCCCATTTGGTAGTCCAACAGACTATTCTGTTTTAGTTTTTGTTTTATTTTTATTTTTAATCTATCTTGGTTTACTTATCCAAATTAGCATTAAAATGATAACTAATCATAAATGGTCTAGTGGAGAGAGGGTAGTTTCTAGGTCTTTAGTGGAGTGGGTTCAATACCCACATATGGCGTTTTATTTCTTTTAGCATTCATTTTTTCCATGTTTACGTTTTAGTATAATTTCTCCCGTACTCATAGTTTCATTATCATTTAATAACAAAGGCTTGTTTTCTTTTAATTTCATCATCCATTCAAAACCATTTTTAACTATTAAAATCACACTTTTCTCGATTCAATGTCGAGCCCATTTCCATACCCTTGTAAGTCGATTGCTTTTAAGTATCGCCATCAACCTCACATAGCTTACTCTTGGGCTTTCTTACAATGAGCCGGTTCTCTTGCACTTACACTCATACTTTGCATCATTTGTTGTTTGGGCCCGATTTAATTATTTCATGATTTTGAATCCCCATTTGACAAAATGTACCCCCACTTCCCTCGATGTGTAATAATTTTGTACTGTTTTATTTCTTTATTTGTTTGACTGTTTAGTTAGATACTAACACAAGAATAAAATCAACCATTTCAAAAATACAAAAATATGACTCGATCCAACGTCGAGTATTTTCTCAATAAACAAATCAATTCATTTCTCCCTCCCATTTCTTTTCCATTTCTTTCAAACTTTCATCAAACGCTTGATTCAACGTCAAGCCATTTTTCATAAAAACTCAAAAAATATTAATTTATAGTTAAGACCTTTTCAATAAGATGGAAGTGGAATGTGGTGTATACCGCGCACTCCTGAGACTAGGATTCGAGATGTATATCTCGCCAATCCTAGCTCTCGCCATCATCCAAATTTGTCCACTTTTGTTTTTCCTCAAACACTCATTCAAATTTCTCTTGAACGTCCATCAATACTTGATCTTGTGTCAAGTCATTTTTTTACAACAAAACTCAAAATACCTAATTCTTATTTAACACTTTCTCAATAAAGGTGGAAATGGAACATGGTGTATACCATGCACTCCTGAGGTTAAGATTCGAGACGTATGCCTCGCCTATCTTGCCTCTCGCCATCGTCTAAAATTGTCAATGCGGTTTCTTCAAACCCTTTCTCAATCAAATTCCAAAATACTTAATTCCTATCTTAACCTATTTCAATAAATATGGAAATGGAACATGGTGTATACCGTGCACTCTTGAGGCTAGGATTCGAGATGTATATCTCGCTCATCCAAGTTCTCGCCATCACTCAAAATACATCCAACCAATCAAACCCTTTTCTCGCCGCCGTGCGATTGATCAAAAACCTTTTTCATAAATGAAAGATATATTGTCTTAAGGTGATGCAAAACAATGTTTCGGCCACAACGCTTTTCCGAATGTAGATTTATAAATCCGTTCGATGTGTGGTATGTGTCCACTCCTCATCTGTTTTGGGTAAAACGATGTTTTCGTCGATTAATACAATATAGCTTTCGCTAAAATCGACCAACAAACAAACATTTTTCTACCCAGAACTACGTAAGCCTTGATTTCTCTTTTCAGATACGTAGGAGCAGGATTTTTAAATCTTGTCAGGCCCACTAATAAAAAACTTAGGTTTAGTCCTTCGTCCAAAAAATCCAAAAACATTTCTTCTCTCTTCTATTCTTTCTTTCCCACTTAATAAACTGAAAAGCCTAACATTTCAAACTAACACTAACGCACACAACTGACCTAATGGTTCCCGTTGAGTACAACGGACGTGAGGGGTGCTAATACCTTCCCCTTGCGTAATCGACTCCCGAACCCTGATATTGGTTGCGATGACCATATCTTATCCTTTCTTTTTTCTTGGGTTTTATCGATATTTCCCCTTTCCTTTTTAGGAATAAATAAAGCTCGGTGGCGACTCTGTTCAGTCCATCATTGCGAGCATGCGATCGCGCTTCGCTTTGAAGTCGTATCCCCATTTTTTCGAGGTGCGACAGATGGCGACTCTGCTGGGGAGCGCTGATCCCTAAGTGAGTCAAGCCTAGTTAGGACGTTTGTGTACCTTTGTTTGTTTAATTATGTGGCTTTTCCATTTTTTATTGATTTTTAATATCTTTATTGTTATATTGATATTTGTTGTATATTGGTTCCACCGTGTTGGGCACTTGGATCTTGATTGCAAACCATGTGGGAAAGACTCTACACCCGAGTCTGGAGTGAAAAAAAACAACATAAGATAGGATGATGGTTGAGTAGTACGGACTCCCAAGGTGAATACTTCGTAAGAGTCGGTACGAGAACCTCACTTAGAGTAGATTCTTTTGCAAATATTGTCGCCCGAGGTGTATACCTCGTAAGCTTCGATGTTTCAAAGGGGTCCATGACTCTAAGAACCTTTTAGAACATTGAACCTTTGGCCAACTAGAAATGATGGTTGCGTAGTATGGATTCCCGAGGTGAATACTTCGTAAGAATCGATACGAGAACCTTGCTCAGAATAGATTCCCTAGATGGAGTTGATGACCGGAAAGTATTTTCCGTAAGCGTCAAACAGTCTTTTGAATCCATGACTCTGAGTACCCTGTCTAGAACCCAGTCGATGGTTGCGTAGTACGGGCTCCCGAGGTGAATAATTCGTAAGAGTCGGTACGAGAACCTCACCCAAAATAGATTCCCTTGATGGAGTTGACGATCGGAAAGTATTTCCCGTAAGCGTCAAACATTCTTGTGAATCAATGACTCTGGGGATCCTTTGTAACAAAGCCCTAGACCATACCCGGTGAGAACCCCGTTTTGGAAAAGCAATCAAATTTATCAGTACCTCGGACTTTTGAACCCGTGTATAAAAAAAACACAAATATGCATGGTATGCATTGCATCCATTCATATACCATTGCATATGCATTTGTCATCATGCATTTCATATCATTTCTCGAAAATACCAAAAAAATCATCCATCCTTTGTCCATGATAAGCAAAGTGATTCCTGACACGCGAAGAACAAAGAACCATGTCTCAGAAGATGATGGACGAGCTAAGGAAAAGCCAAGAAGCACTGAAGGAGGAACTTAGTCTTTTGAAGAGCCAAATGAGATGGGTCTTGGAAACCCTGCAAGTCTTGTTGGGAAAAGAGGGTCACCCAATATACACTGCTGCAACAAAGAGAGCTAATACCCCACATCCATCTGGTGTTACCCCAAGTCAAGGGAAATTCTATGTGGCAACTCCTCATTTACCAGTATATGGACCTCCCTTAAGACGTCATCATCAACATCCTCTGGCTATTCCTCCTCAAAATCACTGAAGTCAGGTTCAGAACAAAAATCAGAATCAGAACAAGAGGAACAAGGATCACAATGACTCGATTCCGGTGCCATATAGCAAGCTCTACCCGTAACTGATCCAAAATGCTTTGGTGACCCCTCGAGCTCTCACACCTGTGTCACCATACCTGCCATGGTACAATCCAAATGCAACATGTGAATTCCATAAAGGGACATTGGGACATGACCTAGATTCTTGCTTAGCGCTAAAAGCCTTGGTACGAGGACTGATTAACAAAAAAAGCTTAGTTTTTGAAGAAGATCACCCGAAGATCAAGTGCGGATACCATACTGGAACAATGGGGCACTCCATCGAGGAATGTAAGATTTTTAAGCTCAAGCTGCAAGGATTGATTGACATAAGGTCATCAACACTCAAGGAGGAGGGCTCAGTTACATATAGCTTGATTTTTGGGCCAGGTAATGAGAAAGGGAAAGGACGCTTGAGACCCCTCAAGGTTTTGTACCACAAGGAAGATGTCAGGGATGTGGCTAATGAACTATCATTATTTCCTGGTAAGAGCATTGAGATACCGCCTTGGATTTCCAATGTCACGACCCATACCAATGAAAGAAAAGGAGAAGTGAGTAGTGGATCCAGGAGGGTTGCGTTCAACGATGAGATTGAAGGAAAAGAATTTGAAGATCATCATGCCAATGTCAAAAATCTTGTTGATCCCAACCTTCAAGTTTGAAGAAGTCAATTCCCTAAAGCTGGCAATCATTTGGTTGTTTCAACACTTCTTTTGTAGTTTCTTTGTATGTTGGTTGTTATTTGCTTTTAAACATTGTTGTTTTATGTGAATTGGTAAGATTAATGTAATGTTTATGCATCTTTTGAATTAATCCATTCGTATTCACTCGTTTTTCATTTATGTTAAAAAACAAAAACAAAAATACTCCTCTCATTCACTTTTGTTTATCAAACCGTTGTGTTAACAAAGATTGGAAGGAGGATGATGAAAATAAAACACCTGAAACTATTGTGGTATGCTTTTAAGTAAAACCTTGTCGATGATGTAAGGCATTGTTTCAAATCCCCAAACACTGGAGTGATAAGGAGTTAATCCCTAGACAACCACTTTGAGCCTAGAAGTTGGTGTTTATTTCGGATCTAAAACCCTTAATCTTAACCTGGGGCAGGGTAGTTGTGTTCAGATAGTTTGATCATGCATTCGATCTTTCAAAAATATCCCATATGAACACCCTCCAATTAGGTTCAACCACATGTTATCCTTCGCGCACATGTTGAAGTGTCGAAGAAGTTGAGAAAAGATAAAATTAGTGTTGGTTGATCCTCATCCACCAATAATGTGGCAGTCACACGCATAAAAAAAGATTGAAAAAGTCTGTTAAGTCAAACACCACAAAAATGACTTAGGCAAAATTAGGGATAAAGGAAATCAATCAAAAGAGGTCACCAAAATCCTCAACAAAACAAAAAAAAACATAATAAGGTGACTTCCATTTCAAGAAAATTCGTCTTGAATCCTCATCACACCTTCGAACCCTCTTGGAAGTCGAATGCGTGTATTGAATTAACTGAACATAGGAACTGGAGATCATCAAGAAGAAGGGGTGGGTAAAAATAAATTTTGAGCCTAATATCCTTTTGTTTCAAAAAAAACCGTGAACCAGACCACGTTACAACCCTTAAAAGACCTAATTGAGGCAGGGTTTATTTTGAAAGCATACTATAACAAGGTTGTGTTAACTTGACTCCAAACGATTTTTGTTAATCATGTGATGGCACCAACTTGCATACTGTGAATGACTTGATCGCCATTGCGTTCTTATCAACGACTCGTTCACTGTATTTCACCCCTTCATATCAATAAACTTTGATTTCAAATTTTGGCATAAGTATCGAATTAAAATTACCATTTTTGAATGAACAATCTTATTTGCGATTCAACACTTAGAGTCAAAGAAATTCCAACAATATGCAGTTGAGGAAATTGATAAAGTGAAAGAAGTCTAAACAGGGGAAATCACTTTGAGCATAAGTTAATTCGAGCTAATCACCCTAAGGGTCATCTCGCAAAGAGTAATTTGCTTCAAGACTTAGACCGGGGCAAGCCACCTCAGAGCTCAATGAGTCTAGCTATCCAAAGGACAATCAATCAAGAGTCTACCATTCCAACATTTGGTTAGTCAAGTTCGGACCATTGTAAGTTTCAAACACTTGGGGCAATCCATCTTGAGGTAGTCCCATGGAAAGTTGTTTCCAAACCCACTTTCAAGGTGAACATTTCCAAAGACCCACAAACTGGGGCAAGATGAGCCACAGAGGGGCAGAACCTCTTTCTTCGTGCTTTCAAACTGCTTAAACAAATTCTGCCATACGTCAACAACTATTGAGTTTAAGACGAGTGCCCGAAAATTATGCTAGCACGATTCATTAATCCTCCAAAAGGATCCCATTGGCAAAGTTGTGGCTATCAAGCTGGATAGAATCCTCCTTTGACAACATCTATCATAAAATATTTGGTTGAGTTCTCGGTGTTGAGGAATCAGAATCTCCGTAAACAGTCTTTACAAACTCCCAGTCTGCCCAGTGTCAGCATTCTCATAATCATGATCATTCATATATCATGCATAAAAGGAAATTCAAATCATGCATAGCCGAAATGTACTTCGCGCTCATTTTGCATTGACCCAGGTCTTGTTGTCGATCCTAGATCCTTTGACCTTTGATTCCAGTTTGTATTTGGTGCCCTTAAACCAACATCCGGTTTTCGCAGACATTTTCAAATCCAATTTTTGTTCAATACTATTAAGGTCATATATGAACCTGTTGTTGAGCTTTATTCCAGTGTCAGGTCATACATGAACCTGTTCTGAAGATATTTTTTCTCTATTTGTTCAATACTATTCAGGTCATATATGAACCTGTTGTTGAGCTTTATTCCAGTGTCAGGTCATACATGAACCTGTTCTGAAGATTTTTTTCTCTGTTTGTTCAATACTATTCAGGTCATATATGAACCTGTTGTTGAGCTTTATTCCAGTGTCAGGTCATACATGAACCTGTTTTGAAGATTTTTTTTCTCTGTTTGTTCAATACTATTCAGGTCATATATGAACCTGTTGTTGAGCTTTATTCCGGTGTCAGGTCATATATGAACCTGTTCTGAAGATTTTTCCTCTACTTGTTCAATACTATTCAGGTCATATATGAACCTGTTGTTGAGCTTTATTCCAGTGCCAGGTCATATATGAACCTGTTCTGAAGAGTTTTTTCCCTTTTGTTCAATGCTATTCAGGTCATATATGAACCTGTTGTTGAGCTTTATTCCGGTGTCAGGTCATATATGAACCTGTTCTGAAGAGTTTTTTTTCCCTTTTGTTCAATACTATTCAGGTCATATATGAACCTGTTGTTGAGCTTTATTCCGGTGTCAGGTCATATATGAACCTGTTCTGAAGAGTTTTTTTTCCCTTTTGTTCAATACTATTCAGGTCATATATGAACCTGTTGTTGAACCTTATTCTAGTGTCAGGTCATATATGAACCTGTTTTGAAGAGTTTTTTCCCTTTTGTTCAATGCTATTCAGGTCATATATGAACCTGTTGTTGAGCTTTATTCCGGTGTCAGGTCATATATGAACTTGTTCTGAAGAGTTTTTTCCCTTTTGTTCAATACTATTCAGGTCATATATGAACCTGTTGTTGAGCTTTATTCCGGTGTCAGGTCATATATGAACCTGTTCTGAAGAGTTTTTTTCCCTTTTGTTCAATACTATTCAGGTCATATATGAACCTGTTGTTGAACCTTATTCCAGTGTCAGGTCATATATGAACCTGTTCTGAAGAGTCTTTCTCTATGATTGTTTCAGTATTGTCAGGTCAGATATGAACCTGTTCTGAAGAGTCTTTCTCTATGATTGTTTCAGTGTTGTCAAGTTATATATGAACCTGCTGATGAACTTTCATTCCAGTATTACCAGGTCCTATATGAACCTGTTGATACACTCTGCTTGAATTTTTCTGAGTTTGTTAGGTCATACCTGAACCTGCTGTCAGAACTTCTTGATATTCCCCAGCGTTGTCAGGTCATATATGAACCTGTTGTAGCATTTTTTCCTTATTCGGGTTTAGTAAGTCATATATGAACTTACTACCGAAATCTCTTGTGTTCTAAGTATCGTTTATCAAATTTCACTTTCAGTACTCCCCGTGGTGTATCTGTTTCTCCAGCAGGTTTTGTTTTCCCCAGCAAAGTTGTTTTTTACCATTTGTCTGTCTCCATGTGGGTCATCAGCAACCCCACAGTTTGGTCTGTCTAGTAGCATCCCCTGTTAAGGGTCCACCATAACCCTAGCAAATAAAAATTACAAAAAAGAATCATGCATCCATGCATATCATATCATATCATATCATATCATATCATATCATATCATATCATATCATATCATATCATATCATATCATATCATATGATATCATATCATATCATATCACATCATGTCATAGGGATTCAGGATCAAAATCCGGGTCTTCTTAGTATTTAACCATCTCCCACTATGATCATATGAAGAGTGTCCTGCTTCATATTCTCTAGTTGAAGATACTTAAATAGGGGCAACTGTCATACCCCGATTTTGGTCCTGAATTTTTTTCATTTTTATTTGGCACTTGGCCTAAAGTTCATTTGCATACATTCATGACCAAAGGCAACCATCCATTCCCAAATCCATATTTTTTGATCAACATTGGTCATTATCTAGTTTTTTTGATCATGGTGTTTTTTGATTATAAAATGGATTCTAACTATTTGACTTTTTAATTTTCAATTTCAATTTAATTTCAAGGTAAATCTAATTCCAAATTTCAAGTTAGTCTTAATTGTGTTTTTACTAATGATTCAAACTCTAATTGATTTTAATTTCCAAA
This sequence comes from Lathyrus oleraceus, assembly GCF_024323335.1. Taxonomy (NCBI): domain Eukaryota; kingdom Viridiplantae; phylum Streptophyta; class Magnoliopsida; order Fabales; family Fabaceae; genus Lathyrus; species Lathyrus oleraceus. The sequence continues at coordinate 514,535,608 of NC_066585.1, read as the reverse complement.
TAAATGTTAGAGTTGATATCAAAGTAATTTTAACAAATTATAGATTAATTTGATTTTAATTGGTTTTATTTGGATTTTTGATGTTAAATTGACATTTTGATTAGTCTCAGATTATTTCTAAAATCCATATCCATTTTTATAACCAAATATCTATTTCCATAAACCAAGTTACAACCATTCTTATTACATTTTTACAAACACTTCAACCAAGTTCAAATTACAATCACAAATTCATTTCAAAATTCCACACCCTTTAACCACATTCAAATCAAATCAAGGTTCAACCAAATTCTCATTCATTCATTAATACCATACATTCAAAATCATATTCAACCATGCATTCATATCTAGGCCATTACATAACCATGAACCAAATTGCAACATACATATTTCCATAAACCATGACATTGCACAACCATTACAACATTTCCAAACTCATTTTCATACATACATTTTCATTTACGTTCAATTACCATTACACAAATCATGTAGCAAACCACACTTTTTTTAAAAATCACGAATACAAGCAATAACAACATCTGTTACGGAGTTATTCCAGAAGGGGGCGGGAGACAAAGCATTGAATCAACTAAAAAAGTTGGTCAGTTCAAAACTTGAAGCTACAGTGGCTAGGTAGATACAAGTACAATTTCAAACTACTGGCAAAAGGGACTTTTGAACCACACAACTGCTATTCAACAGCAGTTTGATTCTACTCATTCTCCGCTAGCCATCACTTTGAAGGGAGCAATTAATTCAGCATCGTCGATCATTCAAACCTCGATCACGTAAACTGTTGGAAATGGCAGCTAACTCCAAAGTGGCTGCTGATCCTTTTGTAACACAAGTCAACAACGACTTGCAGGAGATTACCGAGGATCCTACAAAGAACTATCAAGGTTAATAAATGAGCAAAAATTCAAGGAATGCAATTTTGAGCTTAGATCATTTGGAAGCACTAAATCATGTAAGGTCGGAACGCAATTTGAGTATAAGTTGTGCTTATTTCATGGCGGAGATAGTTGTGAGCATCCAAAAGAGTTCATTTTCATCCAGAACTTACAGCAAGTACACACAAAACCTGCCTTGCCAAATATGAGAAGTTCCAAGTCTATTGTAAACCAAAACCTGTCTTTTGTTGCAAGCTAAAACATAGCCCCTGCAAAAATACCTAAAACAATTAACACCATAACAGAATAAAACAGAAGAATTGAAATCCATTAAGACTATCACAGTACGGCTGCCAACAAAAAGCCAATAGCCTCATTTGAACCAAAACCAGACACCCTAATCATGATCAAACATGGCACATACATGGTGAATTTGAAAAAGTAATGCACATGAATTTTGGTTTTTGCACTCACTTCGACACATGTTCCTGCAGTAAAATAAGACATGTTTAAAATGCTACCAACTGCACCAACACCATAAGAGTGTGCTCTTGGAAACTACAACCAATTTCTTTGTTCCCGGTCCACCATGTCACCTGGCCAAAACCTCCAACCTGCCATCAAATAGAACCAATGTCAAGCTGCAAAGGAAACCATGAAATGCTGAGCATGTCCAGTCAGAAATGCCTAGGCGAACCAAGACTGCATGAATCAATGCATGCAGGATCAATATGATGCATACCTGCAATTGAACTATGCCTTAAAGCACATTTGGGCACAAGTCGTGATTTTCTTTGAACCTGCAAAACACTTCACCAAAATAGATGCTCTCGCTAGTTTGACTGCTGACGACACTCTTGACACTGAAACATCCAGTAGACTCGAACCAGAAACATTCCTGTAACCAAAATCAGTTGATTAGAAATCAAGTTTCCTGCATCAATGTAAAACCATCGGTATGCTGCAACTGTAACCAGTAAACTTAACCTGCATTTGATACTAATCAACGGTTGAATCTTACCTGCGGAGTCACTTTCATCCTGTCATGAAATGTTGCAAAATATTACAACACCTTATGCAATATGCGTATAAGCCGCAGTGAGTTACCGTCATCCATTACAGGAAGGTTTGGTTTCTTCGATAAGTTGTGCATCTTGATCCTGCAGTAGCTATGATCCTGTCATGAAATGTGCCTTAAACTGTCAAACATACAAATCATTAGCCATGTAACATAACCAAAATGCACTTTGTCAGCACAACTTGAACATAGAAAAAAAGTAGATGGAGATGATAGTCGTGCATATGATCACTCAAGGATTGGTCAATCTTATGATAAAACAATGAAGAGTTTCAATGGGGAAAATATCACTCCTACGGGCTCCAGGAATTTTGGCTATTTAGTATCCGGGAAAAATGACAGTGACGAAGATCAAACACAGTTTGGCTCCCTGCTCGTCAAAATGAGAAAAGATGTGAGAAATAAGGGTGAAGTGCATCTGCAAGAAAGCATTAGTAGACAGAAAACAGTAATGTCTGTCAAAAGCATATTGACAAGAGAAATTATTGACAGTTCGGTGAGGCAAGCCGATAATATTTCAGATGAAGAGGATTAGAATGATGCTTGCTTACAGCAGGGATCCAATGATATTGAACATGGTGGAAGTCTCGTTGATTCCGCGATGGATACGGATAATAGAAACAACCTGATATTAAGAGGCCGCTTTCGTTCTACAGTGAACCAAATCAGTGTATCTGAAGCTGCCGATCATACCGAGTATCATGATACCAACATTGACAGCCCAATAGAAAATGAAAGCTCAGAAGGAAGTGATGATCTTTCCAAGAATTCCACTCTAGAAAATATGCAAAGCCCGAGACTTTCTCCTGATGGTGTCGCAGAGATATCAGGGATCTAATTCTAAAAGCCTTTCATTGGAAGAAATTGTTGAACCTCAGGCACAAAATCATAAACCAAGGCCTTGTGAAAATCGAAGCTCCTCATGTTTTCATCGCTTTCACTGCAGTAAAAAAACATGGCATTGGCAACAGTATGATTTCAAAAAATATCCCAAAAGGGATTAAGACAAAACAGAGGAAGAAAGCGCGTAGATAGTATTACCGTTTCCAGATTGTAGCATCAAACAGGACAACCCGATTCTGAGCACAAAAAGCACTTCCAGGAAGTTTCTCTATTGAATCTTTGGATACCAAATCGAAACCCTAAAGCTGCAGATATAAAAAGGGAGAGCGAATCAGTGAGAAGGGGACAAAAATCGGAGGCGGACCAAACCCCACAAAAGAACCCTAATCCCCAAATCAAAAGCAAAAACCAGTATTTGAAGAGGGAAGGAAAAAGATTTAAGCTCACCTGATCCGTCGTCGTCGCTGAAGGTGAGATTTCCACTTGATGTCTCTCTTTGAAACCGTGGATTTACGCTCTCTTTGGTTAACGTTGTTGAGCGTCTGAGTTTGAGTGAGCGAGGTTGAGCGATGAGTGAGCGTCTGAGTCTGAGTGAGCGATGGATGAATCGTTGAGAGCAAGAGAGAGACTTCGTTTGAGAGAGTTTCTTGAGGTCGAGCGCGAGATTGAGAGAGAGATTTATGGAGATTGGGTGTTGACGAGAGAGACGTGAGGTTGAGAGGTTGATTTTGGGAAAGTGAGATTGGGAGAGAACGAGGGGAAAGGAATCTGTTACTATTCCAACTTTCTTCTTTAATTTATTTTAAACAGAATAAATTTTTGAAATACGTTTAAACTTCCTAAGTTTTAGTTAATAAATGTTTTCATATTTTCAATTCATGTTCCATTGAAAAACCCAACAGCCAGGCGGCTAGGGTATCTTTTCTTGGTTTCTCCCATTTGGTAGTCCAACAGACTATTCTGTTTTAGTTTTTGTTTTATTTTTAATTTTAATCTATCTTGGTTTACTTATCCAGATTAGCATTAAAATGATAACTAATCATAAATGGTCTAGTGGAGAGAGGGTAGTTTCTAGGTCTTTAGTGGAGTGAGTTCAATACCCACATATGGCGTTTTATTTCTTTTAGCATTCATTTTTTCCATGTTTATGTTTTAGTATAATTTCTCCCGTACTCATAGTTTCATTATCATCTAATAACACAGGCTTGTTTTCTTTTAATTTCATCACCCATTCAAAACCATTTTTAACTATTAAAATCACACTTTTCTCGATTCAATGTCGAGCCCATTTCCATACCCTTGTAAGTCGATTGCTTTTAAGTATCGCCATCAACCTCACATAGCTTACTCTTGGGCTTTCTTACAATGAGCCGGTTCTCTTGCACTTACACTCATACTTTGCATCATTTGTTGTTTGGGCCCGATTTAATTATTTCATGATTTTGAATCCCCATTTGACAAAATGTACCCCCACTTCCCTCGATGTGTAATAATTTTGTACTGCTTTATTTCTTTATTTGTTTGACTGTTTAGTTAGATACTAACACAAGAATAAAATCAACCATTTCAAAAATACAAAAATATGACTCGATCCAACGTCGAGTATTTTCTCAATAAACAAATCAATTCATTTCTCCCTCCTATTTCTTTTCCATTTCTTTCAAACTTTCATCGAACGCTTGATTCAACGTCAAACCATTTTTCATAAAAACTCAAAAAATATTAATTTATAGTTAAGACCTTTTCAATAAGATGGAAGTGGAACGTGGTGTATACCGCGCACTCCTGAGACTAGGATTCGAGATGTATATCTCGCCAATCCTAGCTCTCGCCATCATCCAAATTTGTCCACTTTTGTTTTTCCTCAAACACTCATTCAAATTTCTCTTGAACGTCCATCAACACTTGATCTAGTGTCAAGTCATTTTTTGCAACAAAACTCAAAATACCTAATTCTTATTTAACACTTTCTCAATAAAGGTGGAAATGGAACATGGTGTATACCATGCACTCCTGAGGCTAGGATTCAAGATGTATATCTCACTCATCCAAGTTCTCGCCATCACTCAAAATACATCCAACCAATCAAACCCTTTTCTCGCCGCCGTGCGATTGATCAAAAACCTTTTTCATAAATGAAAGATATATTGTCTCAAGGTGATGCAAAACAATGTTTCGGCCACGATTGTTGAGTAGAGATAGATGACGCTTTTTCGAATGTAGATTTATAAATCCGTTTGATGTGTGGTATGTGTCCACTCCTCATCTGTTTTGGGTAAAACGATGTTTTCGTCGATTAATACAATATAGCTTTCGCTAAAATCGACCAACAAACAAACATTTTTCTACCCAGAACTACGTAAGCCTTGATTTCTCTTTTGAGATATGTAGGAGAAGGATTTTTAAATCTTGTCAGGCCCACTAATAAAAAACTTAGGTTTAGTACTTCGTCCAAAAAATCCAAAAACATTTCTTCTCTCTTCTATTTTTTCTTTCCCACTTAATAAACTGAAAAGCCTAACATTTCAAACTAACACTAACACACACAACTGACCTAATGGTTCCCATTGAGTACAACGGACGTGAGGGGTGCTAATAACTTCCCCTTGCGTAATCGACTCCCGAACCCTGATATTGGTTGCGATGACCATATCTTATCCTTTCTTTTGTCTTGGGTTTTATCGATATTTCCCCTTTCCTTTTTAGGAATAAATAAAGCTCGGTGGCGACTCTGTTCAGTCCATCATTGCGAGCATGCGATCGCGCTTCGCTTTGAAGTCGTATCCCCATTTTTTCGAGGTGAGACACTTATGATCCTTGAGGCTTTGCAAATGCAACGTTATGATGCCATGAGGGATCTTAGGGCCAAAATTGGGGTCTTACACCTACATTGGTAGGACTTCAGACAACCAAAGATCAAGAAGAATTATGGAGAATTGAGTGAGAATCGAAGAGATGAAAATTTCTGGAAAATACCTTCAATGCAGGTCTGTATAGACTCGATCTTGCTTCCACTTGCTCTTGATCTTGCTCAGTACACTTGAAGGAATGGAAATGAATCAGCAAAAGGTACATGACTCTTGGAGATTTGAATCTCAAAACAGTGAGATTCAAACTCAATTTCCAAAGGGAACTATCAAGGTTATCCTTTGAATGAAAGGGTTTTGGAGATTGGGATTCAAAGCTGGCGCGCCGGGTCTTTAATTCTGATCACAAGGGTCCCTATTTATAGCCATATGATTGCTAAATGCACACTTGAAATCAAAGTTCCAAAAATAGCAATGTACATTGCATGGGTGCATGGGTGTATGATAGGACCATGTAATTATCTCTTCAGGTCCACAAATGAGTACAAACATTGCTGAAGTCACATTGGTAAGCCATGCAATTGTGTATGAAAGTTCCAACTTCAATTGTGCCAAATGGTCATCCATGTCCAAGCCATGCGCAAGTCACTCACATCTTGTCCAAATGGGATGAAATTGGACTTTTTGGAAAGTTTATATCAAGAGGAACAAATTTAAAGTTGAACAACTTTTAATTTGAAGCTTGGATCATGATGAATTTTGAGGTGGAAGTTGGGAAAATCAAACATGTCAAAAAAATTTCTAAGTGTCAAGCCATATGTTCACTTATTCCATCTTGGCTAACTTTTTATGTGAGCTTCAAATGAGAAAAGTTCCTTCATAAAAGTTGTATCTCTCTCAAACTCCTTAAAAACGGTCACAAATTTGACCTTATTTGGATTTAATATGATGGAGTTATACATTTTTTAAGTTGGGGAAAATCACTTGTTCAATGGCATTGGTCCAAAATGACCTATAATGTATCCTCATATCACATGCATATAAAAGTTGATTTTTCTCTTCCTTCAAACATAAAAGTTGAAGTAGACATATTGAATTTGATCTTCCTCCAAACATCAAAGATATGGCCTTGGGTAGTTGATCTCCAAATTAGGGTTTAGACAAAATGACTTATAATATTTCACCATAAAAAATGACCTTCCAAGAAAAACTAGCTCTAGACCTCAACATGAAAGTTGTTTGAAATGTCATTTAGAGTAACGTTTCTCTAGGAATAATTTTTATATGACAAAAATTGTAGGAGATAGGGTCTAGGGAACCCTAGTTTTGATTAGATGAATTCCTCTGGTTAACCACCATGAACCAACTTGATAGCTTGCCATTCTATTGATTTTTGGGACTCATGGAGGACCATATATGCATAAGATGATGGAATTTTAAGTATCCCTTGAAATATTTGATCAATTGGTGAAGAAGCTAGTTGAAGAAGTTTCACAAGATACCCAAATGAATTAGGGTTTCCAAGGCAAACCAACTCCAGACTCTTGATGAATTCTTGATCAAAATAACATGTAAAGACCATGGGGATTCATATATGATGCTTAGAGCCATAGTAAACTAATTCTTGATTGAACTCCTTGTACTGAGGGTCTTAAACCCTAGATGTGAGCTTGATAGATCAAAGGTGAGCATGTGCTCTACCTACAAAAGAGTTAGATTATACAAAGACATATTTTTGGTATTTTGGTTAGTAAAGATGATAAAAATACAAAGTATGATACAATCAAATGTGCTTGGTGATCTCTCCCAATACAAACCCAATGAATGAGGGGTAAGGAGGATGCCAAGATGTGATCCCAATGCCAATGCATATGATGAGATAACATGAGGGATCTTAGGGTCAAAATTTGGGTCTTACAACTGCCACTATTTAAGGATGTTCTAACTGAGGAGATGAAGATTAAAATCTTCGTATCGACTCAGTATAATGGGCTTAAATAACAACATATAAAAACAAATTTTGGTCCCTAAGAGACCTCATGATGCATATGAAATGAATGTTAAAATAATATTTGTGGGGAAATGTTGCCACAAAGGAAAAGAATTCGGAGAAACTGAAAGTCCACAGGAGTATAATGCATTCCGTAAGGAAAACTCGATAGGGAGACATAGACTCTGGGGAAAAAGGGTTGTGCGTAGGCCAAGCTACGACTTAAAAACAACTGGGGGACTCAAGGGATTCCATGAAAAATAAATCAATGGAAAGACTCAGTCGGAGAACAAGAGGAACATCTGCAGGGGAAACGGGTAAATCAGAACAAAGCTAACATACTCGAACCAAACAGGAAACAACGATTTCACTAAGGAAATGCGCACTCAAACTCAACTGGGGGAAGAAAAGGTCTTCAACACAGGAGGAGCAAAAATCTATTATCCATTACCGGTTACTGGGTAAGGAGATAACAAAAATATGACAGGGAGGACATCCGTTACCGGTTAGGGTAAACATATCAAGGATGACTCGCTGAAGGCAACCAGGAGGTGTATCCATTACCGGTTACTGGGTAAGAATAAACTGCTGGGGAAAAGCCAAAATAGGATTTACAACTACCAGTTACTGGGCAGAAGACCACAAGAGAGAATACCCGTCAATGGTTAAAGTGAACATATCAAGGATAGACTCAAAAAGGAAATAAAATCCATCACTGGTTAGGATGAACATATCAAGGATAGACTTGCCTGGGGAAATCTAGGGAGGATATCCGTCACCGATTAAGATGAACATATCAAGGATAAACTGCCTAAAAAAGTAGGAATTATATATATCGAATGCTGGATAGAATACCGAAAAGAGAATATCCGTCATCGGTTAGGATGAACATATCAAGGATAGACTCAGAGGGGAGAAATAGGAACTATCTACCAGTTACTGGATAGAATACCAAAAAGAGAATATCTGTCATCGGTTAGGATGAACATATCAAGGATAAACTCTGCAAAGGGGATAAAAGCAGGATTTACAACTACCAGTTACTGGGCAGAAGACCGCAAAGAGAAGGAAATCCGTCACCAATTAGGATGAACATATCAAGGATTAACTCTTTGGGGGAACAAAATAGGGAATACAACTATCAGTTACTGGGTAGAATACCAAAAGGAGAGAATATCTATCACCGGTTAGGATGAATATATCAAGGATAGACTCAAACAAGGGAAGAAAGTATCCGTCATCGATTAGGATGAACATATCAAGGATGTACTTCCTGGGAGACGTAGAAACGAATCCGTTGGGGAAACAAGGTTACCTTTGTCGGGTATTGGGAAAACATAACACACATGAGAAGAATATTACCAGTTACTGGGTAATAGGTTCTCAGGGGACCAAAAGCATCTACCTAGGAAAAAACTAGAAAGAAAACTCAATTAAAGACTCAACCCAATGAGGATATAACTCAAGGGGAGTAGTTCCATCCAAATAATCGACTGGGGAGGAAACTAAAATAATGATCATCCACGAGGAAATAACCCAGTGGGGAAAGAGAAAGGTTAAAGTCTCTCTTCTTAATGAGCTGACACTCTACAATTGAAAGAGGACAAACAAACCACATCTGCACGGGGAAAAAGTAAACCACCATAGCAGAGGATCAAAACGAACAATGAATCACAAAGTGCAATAATGAAATTATATGAGTGTATATGCATGTGTATATGTATATATGATGATTATGCTAACAAAACAATCACGAAGGATACAAATGTCACTGATTTGAACCATCGATATAATCCCTAGCCAATCCTCACGGGAGGGAAACAACTACTGGAGAGAAACAAACATCTTGAAAGCCCAACCCTGGTTGGGTAAAGCACAAGGAGAGGATCCGTTACAAAATCTGCGGGGAATTTTAGGTCGATGCCATATCAAATGGGAGACAACCCTGCAGGGGACGAACACAACAACTGCTTAAAATAAGGAGTAACTCTGACGATTTGCAAGGAATTAAAATTCTGCCGAAGCTGTGCAAACTGCCGAAATAACACGCCTACAACTCAAGGGATGCCAACAAACTCGGCTAGGGAAACCAAAAGAACTCGGTTACTGAAATGCTGCCGGAGATGAAATAGGGACTACGCCCACTGCTTGGGGAGAACCAATAATGCTCAATATTTTAGGGCTTACCGCTTTTCAAACTGCTGTTGATATTCCTTTAAATGATATCGATTGTTTAAAAATAACTACTTTTATATATTTAAGAAAATATGATTTTAATTTAAAATTTAATTTCAAAATGATCATAATAAAATTTAAATTTATTTGGCTGAATTAAACAAAAGTAAAAACAATTGGATAAAAAGTCCGACTTTATTTAATCGAATGATAGTATGTAAATGACAAGAATTGGTAATTTACATGGATATGGCTACATTGAATACAATGATCACTAATCCTTCTTCCAATTTTTGATGTTCACTGTGCTCTTGGCGACTTCATCGGGGATGGTGAATCAGAATTGACTGATTTTCTCAAGAATGTCTTCAAAACTGAAGATCAGCAGCCTGCAGTTACTTGCCATAATCCCTAATTTTTGCATAAATTGCTCCAAGGTGGGGTACTCAATTTATTGGGATGATTCTTTCTATTTTTATGTCTCTAATATTTGCATGGATCGCCCTTTCAGGTTTCAATCCACCGAGACACTCATTTTTGCCTAAGCCTCCTGTCGCATCGCGCGAAAAACCGGCGGGAAAACAAGAACAACAGAGCCGCCACCGTGCGTTATTTATCCCAAAAGAGGGAAAGGAAACGCTCAGAGTAAACCTAGGAAAGAACATGGTCTCGCGACCAAAGAGAATGGGTTCGGGAGTCGGTTATACGAAGGGAAGGTATTAGCACCCCTACGCATCCGTAGTACTCTACGGGATCCACGCACAAAAGGAAGGATAAATTGGTTGCTAAACACTGCTCAAATACTCACACACACTGGCTGAAAGAGACACAAGAAACTGACTGAAACTGACTCGGCAGGACATCGTATCCAGGGCCTACTTAGTCTATCAGGCATAGACATCAGAGTCGAAGTAGTTCGGACTGGGGGAAACGACACATGCTCGCTAGGATATCGCATCCTATGCATACGTATCTTCTCGGACGAGAGAAGAATCAGAGCATTCGTAGCTCGGCTGACACGCACACAAACAAACACAGGCAAACGTGGAGCCTGAATGCCAATCACTGGACTTACATCAGCATCCGAACCAAAACGCACTCAAGAAGGCAAACGTGGAGCCTGAATGCCAATCACTGGACTTACATCAGCATCCGAACCAAAACACACACAAGGGTGGTTAAGACACAAAGGTGGAAAAAGAAAAAGGGCGCCCGGAGAGATCAGCTCAATCTCCTGCCTACATACTTCATCTGGTATGAAGATCAGGGCGATGTAGTTCCCCTACGCAGGGATAAAGGACTAGCCTAACCAGATAACAGAGGGAGACACAACTAGGGAGACTACGACTCGAGCCTAGATGTTATCATGCAAATTCATCCCTAAGTTAAGGTTTCTAGCTAAATGGCACGAGGGCCAACCTATCCTAAGCATGGCTCACACAGGAAGCAAGCCACACACACTTAACTTGCACAGGAAGCAAGCCAAGCAAAACCTAACTTGCACAGGAAGCAAGTCTAAACTAATCCTAACTTGCACAGGAAGCAAGTCAAACAATCCTATCTTGCACAGGAAGCAAGTCAAACAATCCTATCTTGCACAGGAAGCAAGTCAAACTATCCTAACTTGCACAGGAAGCAAGTCAAACTATCCTAACTTGCACAGGAAGCAAGTCAAACAATCCTATCTTGCACAGGAAGCAAGTCAAACAATCCTACAAGCACAGATAGCACACGCTATACACAAACAAGTGGCTCAAACAAGGGTTAGGTTTTAGTCAAGGGGTCATATCAACCTCAACAAACAAACCTCTGGAACGGGGTGAATGTGCTCTTAACCTTGCCATTGAGGGGCTAGGTGAAGCAGATGAAAGGTGAGTGAAGGTAAGACTTCACGACTCTTATCCCTGGCCTGGGAGAGCTCAAGACAAGAATGTGTGGGTTCAGAAAGTGGGAACCCTTCTACACATTTAAAACTGACTCAACTGTACAATGGTACAAGATCTTGGGTTTGTATCTGAAATGCATCAACACAGTGGTGTGAGCAGAACAGAAGACACACTGAATAGTGGGGGATAGATTGCATATCCCTACCTTCCACCAATTGCCTCTTCACTTAGGAGGTCTTTGACTCTATGCAAGGACAAAGTTAAACATCCACAAACATCGCCTCTTAAGGAGGACTTCAGACAGTTGCCTGGCCAAGTAACAGGCCAGGTCTTCCAGACTACATGAAGACAAAGAGACATACCTCAATGCAAATTGCTTATACAAGCAAAGCAAAGCAAAAAGTTCACAAGGAACTAAGCAACTAAAGCACCTGAAACAGTCAAGCAGATGTTAGTATGCAACTTCAAACAAAACAAACAGAAACAGACACCAACAGTCAATTGGGGGGCACAAGGATGTGCAAGGCACAAGGCTTATGGCATGTGAGCCAAGCCACCTACAAAACAAACAAGTTAGACAATGATATTTAAGCAAGCTCAATCAAAAGAATTGGTCTCAATGGCCCTTTGATGGTCAACCTGAAAACACACGCTCAAAGGTGAGTAGCAGGACCACTAGGGCAAGCCTAGGGTCAAAAAAGGATAAGAAAGTCAGAACAGCAAGGGATATCCAATCAAAGTCAAGTTTAAACTTTCAAGAAACACCACCAATTGGGTTCACATTCATATCAATCATCATCATCATTTCATGGACAAATTAGGTCAAGGTATAGCAAACAGAAGCTCATAGAAGTCAACAGCAAGACTTAACTCAAAAGCAATCTTAAACATTTCCAAAAATCATCAAATAAAACATGATCAATCACAATCCACAGCATGGTAAGCATGTCAAATTTCATCCCATTTGGACAAGTGGAAGGCAGCCAATGAAAATCAGAAAGTCAAAGCAATTTTGAACATGCTCAAAGTAGTCAACCAAACATGCATCAACTTAGAAAAATCATAAGTCAGAGATGGTGTATGATAAATGAATGGGACTAAAACCATGGCAAAGATGAGGATGTCTAGTTATCTCATGTAAAATTTCATGTCCATCCAATAAAGTATGAGAATTTCACAAATGAAATGGGAACAAGTGTCACACAAAGTCAACATTTGACCAAGCAGGGGAGAAAATCTCAAACAATTAGGAAAATGCCTCAAATAATTCCAAGAAAATTCACATGTAAACTAGACATACACGAGTAGGTTCATGCAAAAAATCAGATCAATTGGAGGTCAAGAAGCATGGATACAAAAATCAGCAAGTTGGACATCAATGGTGTGACACAAATTGTCACACCCTAATTCAAAAAATCATAACTCTCAAACCACATAAGATAAATTCACAAACTCTACACCAAAATCACCATGAATGTGTCTAGTTTAAGCACAAAAAATTTGGGAGCCATTGGATACATTCTCATCATTTCACAAATGTTTTGGCAAAGTGTACAAGAATTGGTCACATGTCACAAACCCTAGCCCCATTTAAAAACCATCCATCAAAAAAATTCTGGAAAAATAATGATAAAAAAGTAGAGATCATGATGAACACAACACAAAAAATCCCATTAAATTTGGATTAAAAATGAACAAGTTATGATTTTTGTAAGTTAGGCATGGCAAATGAAACAAACATTACAAAACAAAATGATTAATGGAATAAATAAAGAAACAATGGGGGGTCAACGCCCCGGTCAACGCGCCAACATGGCCAATAGCAGGACGGCATGGCAGCGCTCTTTTTTAATATATATTTTAGAAGGCGTTAAATAAATGAATTGGCATTGCGCCCCAGTGGTAAAACACTTGGTATTTGAAGCAAAGGTCTGGGGTTCGAATCCCCCTCGCCCCAGGCCTTTTGGAATTTATTTAATTGCTTGGCTACAGTAAAAAGAAAATTTCCAGCATTTGCAGAAAAATATTAACAGTAACAACATTATATCATGTTTACAGTAACAACATTACAGTAACATGTTCATCTTAAAAATTTCCAGCAAGATTTTTTTTTGTTAACCAAATTCAACAAACAAAATATCAATGCGTTCCTCTTGCCTTGCTCATCAACATTATATCATCCATTTTCATCAAATCAAGTTAAACAAAGAGAAATAATCAAAAACAAGTTTGGATGTGAAACTTCAACTCAACATAACTTGCAAAATACCAAACCATTTTTAGTGATCTAAAGCTCTTTGAACTCAGCATTAAGAGACCTTTTTAAAGCATGTATTTATTTCACAAAATAGGGAGATCGAATTTTTACCAAATTTGATGGACAGTTGTGGTACAGTTGTTGTTTGATGTTGTTGGCCTAAAACAGATGCTCCATAAGCCTTCCAATGATGAATGAATGAAAGAGTTTGGCTCGGGAATGTTGGAAAAGGTCTAGAACTCGACTGTCATGGAAGGAAGGTGAAGAAAAACAGTCATGGAAAATGACCTTCCAGCTGGGGAATGCTGATGAAAACCAGTTCAAAATGTTGTGTGAATGTTGTTTTTGGCAAGGCAAAGTTTGGTCCTTTGGAAGTTTGTGACAGATTTTGATAAATGGCCAAGAATGAGTTTTTTAGAGTGAATGAAGTTCTGTTGTTTTTTGGCAGCAACTAGGGTTACTAAGTGACAGAAAAACATCTCCTAAAATTCTGTTTTAAGAGTACAAAGCATGGCTCATGGATTTGTGGGATAGGTTTGGTGAAATGGTACTTTCTTTCCAAAATTCAAGCAAACTAGCATGGGCTGTATGTACTGCATAAAATGACCTTGCAAACACATTTTAAATAACATTTCTGAACATATTCCAATGGCCAAGTGGTAAAAAAAATGATTATATCAAAAAGTCAACCCTTGGTCAAACTTGAATTTAAATGAGACAAGTCAAAAAATGCCATTTTGATTGGCAAGGTTTTGGTACATGAAAGTTACATTTTTGGAAAGAGGGGATCAAATGTGACTTGTAGGAAAAAACCCCACCCAAATTGGCCAAATGGTTTGGGAGATATGGCCTTTTGAAGTTCAAGATTTTCTGAAATCGATTCGATCATAACTTGCCAACCACACATGGGAATTGAGAGTTCTTGGACCTTTTGGAAATGGGAGAACAATATCTTCAACTTTCATGTTGGGCAAAAATTCATTTGAGGCTTGTATCATGATGTAAGTTTGAGGGTCAAAACTTTCCATTTTTGGTAAGTTTTAGTTACAGGCCCAGTTTCCATTTTGGGAAATTTTTGATCTGGCTTCAAATTCTTCCATGATGGTGTTTGGCATGATATATGATGACTATTTGGACATGAATAAGATCTCCCAAACCAAATCCAATCATCAAATCACTGATTAAATGGACAGTTGACCAACAGTTGACTTTTAGGGTTTCTGACTGATTGTGCATTGACTGATGAATTCCAAACCCTAATTCCTTGAGAGCTTGACTTCAAATGATGTCCCAAGACATATGAACTCTTGATTATTGATCATGGTGCCCAAATTCCACAAGAATGGCCACCATCCACTGCTTTGACTGACAGTTGACTGTCTAGGGTTTTTTGACTGTCTGTGTATGAACTGATGACCTCTGAGCCTTCAACCCTTGACTTGAACACTTCAAATGGACCTCCAAGTCATGTGAACTTGTTGGACAAACCCTAGAGCCTTGGCTCCTTGAGAATTGTGCTTGCTTGCTTGGTTGACTGATCTCCTGATCAGTTTGACCTAATTTCTGACTTGCTTGCTCTTGAGGCAAAAGAGGCAATGCAATGCTATGCAATGGACCATGATATGCTATGACCTAATATGAAAATGTATGTACAATGATGGGTGCAAATTTGAGGTGCTACACCTCCCTTTCAAGTTTTCAACTTAGCGAGCTATTCATTTCTTTTTAGGCGAAGTATTTCTTGACTACACCTGCGTTCACAGGACGAGTGAACTCTTCACCGTCCATAGTTGTAATAATCAAAGCACCGCCTGAAAAGGCTCTCTTAACAACATATGAGCCTTCATAATTAAGAGTGCATTTCCCCCTAGAATATGGATTGAAGGATAGAATCTTCTTGAGCACAAGGTCACCTTCTCTGAATATACGAGGTCTGACCTTCTTATCAAAAGCCTTCTTCATTCTCTGCTGATATAACTGACCATGACACATGGCAGTTAACCTCTTCTCTTCAATCAAATTTATTTAGTCGTACTTGGTCTGACTCCATTCAACCTCAGCCATCTTGTCTTCCACCAAGACACACAATGAGGGGATCTCCACCTCTATTGGGAGCACAAATTCCATGCCATAAATAAGTGAGAAAGGGGTTTCCCCTGTTGAGGTGCGGATAGATGTACGATACCCGTGCAAAGCAAATGGGAGCATCTCATGCCAATCTTTGTACGTCACAACCATTTTCTGAATGATTTTCTTGATATTCTTGTTTGCATCTTCAACAATCCCATTCATCTTGGGTCTATAGGGAGAAGAATTATGATTTGCAATCTTGAAGTCTTTACAAAGAGCTTCCACCATGTTATTATTCAAGTTAGATCCATTATCAGTAATGATCTTACTTGGCACACCATAATGGCATATAATCTGATTTTTGATAAACCTCACAACAACTTATTTAGTTACATTCACGTACGATGCTGTAGCGGGGTTTTCGTTACCTTTAGGTTTATTGACTAAACCAAAAGTCAACATACAATTCGAGTCGCCACCGCACTTTTATTTGTCCAAAGGAAAGGCTAAAAGCGAACAAAAGCCAAGTAAGAAGTTTTTCAAATCAAAAACTAATAAAAATGTCAGAGATATAGGTAAGGGGGTTGGTTATGAAATGGGAAGGTTTTACGCACCCAAAACATCCTTAGTACTCTAAAGGAACCTCTTTTTGCAAATATGTGTTGTAGGTTGGTATTTATGAAAAGATTTGTGCAAAAGATTGGAGGGATGAGAAAATAATAGATTATATTTACAAATTTTGTTGTTTGAATGGATGAACCCATTGTCTACGTACCATCACAAAGGAGGATCAAAACCTGGTAGTTCGGGGTAAAAATTTCAAAGATTGGTGAATTGAATTTAATAAAAAGCCTTAAGGTATTTTGTTATCAAAGGGAGAAAACTCAACCTAAACCAACAATCCACCATGTGAGGAAGGCTTCAACATGCTAGTGAGGGGTTAACCCTATAATAAGCATGGAAGGCTTATAATCCAACACTAAGGATGAGGTGAGATTTACATCAACCAATATGATAACTCAAACTTATGACTAATGTTTTGAAAGGATTTTAACAAGTGGCCATTGGAACCACAAAACAACTTGAAATTGGTTATATTTACAAGTTAGGTTTATTTACAAAATGAAGTCAAAGTCGGATTAAAATTTATTTACAATGAGTATTTATGAAAATGGTTTTTGAAAAGTCAAAGGCTTAAGGCCTAGGTTTCTAATTTGAAATAAAGTCAAAGTTTTGAAAAATGATTTTTGGCTTGGTTAGAGTGGGGAGAAGAAAGAATGGCTATTCCTAAAGCATACAAAGATAAGAGGGGAAAGATAAAACCCTTGGAGTTCCTTTTCTTGGAGTCATAGAGATGACTCAAGATGCTCCTTTACTTTGGACTTAGCACATAAAACAAGCAATCAATAATTTGAATTCAAGCTCTTAGGATCTCCATTTGGCTTGAGGAGAAGTCCTTTGAGGTTAACTTTTGAATTTTAGCATTCTAAAGGCATGGGGCCTAGTTGCTCTTCAACAAATTTTGCATTCTAAAGGCATGAGGCCTAGTTGCTCTTGAACTCCTTTAAGCATAGGTAAATCCTAATTCTAAGTCCTTTCTCCTTTTGCATTGGTTCACATCAAAACAAACTCAAACAACACAAAATAGCAATATATTTACACAATAATGGGCTCAAATGAGCAAAAGAAAAATGACATAAGCATAAAATATGTGCTCAAGTGAGCAAAGATGAAAATCAATATGAATAATGAGCAAGAAATAAATGACATTAAAAGTAAATGGCAAGAAATTAAAAGCTCAAATTAAAGCTAGTAGTTAGTAAGGTTATGTTAGCTTGTCATAAGAAAATGTAGCGCTATGTTAAGTAATCGTAAGTGGACTAATGTAGTAGTCACATCTATCTGAGGCCAGTCAATAAGAATATAGGCAAAGAACACAAGTTAGAGATCATGACTAGTAAGCCAAGCTCCATAAACTTGCCATGCCAAACAAAATGGGAAGGGCCTTGTATTAACTTTTGGTTATTTGCTTGACCAAGAAGCAACCTATCTTTGACACAAAACAACTCACTTGATCATTGATCAAGTTGAATTTGGTTTGGATCAAAGAAGGTTAAACTTCTCATTTGTCAAGACCAACCTCAAGACGTTAACTCATTGGCCATTGAGGGAAAGAGAGGGATGAAGATGAAAGGGAATGGGGGTAAGAAGTCAACAAACAATTCCAATTGATCAAGGGATAACTCATCCTTGATCAAATTCATTCATCTTTCTAAGTGATGGTCCTTAAGGACTTTCAAACCACAAGATTCAATGAATTTGATCAAAGTTGAATCAGTTCAACCTCAATCAACACCAAACAGAAGAGAAATGACTATAACAAGTCAAGAAGTCAATGATATTTTTTTGGTATTTTTTGAATTAAAAGAAAATACAAATAAAAAATAAACAAACCAGAAGGAACCTCAAATTCAATTCAAAGCAACTTCAAAAAGTCCAATTAAATTCTCATAGGTTCAACATAGTCAAACAAACTTTGACTAATTTTTTCACAAATTTTTGGAATCAGAAAGTAATTAAAACCAATTAAAAACAATTAAAAATAGCACAATATGAATTAAAGTCTTAAATAATCTCAAAACAAACAAGAAATTGTTGAGACTATGTTTCGTTGACTTATCATATGATCCATAGATGCTATGAAAATAATTTTGTATTTTTTAAAAGTCAGAAAGTATTTTAAAATGCATTAAAATCATTAAAAACCAAGTAATTCATAAAAAACATCAAATGAAGTCACAAAAATAATTAAAAATCATAATATGAAACTAGATTTTTCAAGAATTTTTTTGGAATTGGTCTCATATTTTTCTGACGTCAAATGAATTTTTAAAAATGAAATGAATTAATCAAAAAATAAAAGAAAATGAAAATAAGCAAAAAAGCCTGAGCCACATGATGCAATTCATTAATTAATGTGGCACTTGTGGATGGCTGGGATCTGAGGAAACACGCTACACTTGAGTCAAACGCGCCACATGGAGAATTAAATGAAATACTTAAAACGGATGATCAAGATTAGATCGTGGAAAAAAGATCCAAGGGCCAGGAGCAAGCACACGTGGTGGTGGTGGTGGAAACCACCGTCTTCTCCGGCGAGACACACAAACTCCGGCCACATTTGCAGAGAAATGAAACTTAATGAAAATTAAAAACAAGACCATGGAAATGAAGCTCGTGTGATGTAGATCATCACTGTACCAATGGATTTCCCTCACTCTTCCTATATTGAGAGAAAGATGAAGGAGAAAATCATGGTGTCCACACGGATTGCTTATCAAATGGTGAATTGGATGCATCAAAGTCTTGCCTCAAGTATGACGACTTCAGAGAACCACAGAAACACAAGCAAACTACATTGAATTACCAGATTCAGATCCAAAAAGTTTGAGATTATACCTTTGAATTGATGAACTTATGGCCACGAGTTCTCCAAGATCTTTGCTCCTCTTTGATCCTTGAGTGTAGTGGAAGTGATTGGCTAAGGAATCTGGCTTTAAAACTCAGCTAATGATACTGAATTTCAAGCTCTAAAGTATGAATTTTTTTGAGTGATTCCTTTGGTGAGGGTTATGGTATCAGTTCTGCAACACTTGGGATCTCCAAAAGGTTAACAAATGAAGCTCATGAGGGTGTTATTTATAGCTGAATGAGGCTGATCACACACTTCTCTCGTGTGCATGGAATTTGAATTTTGATGTGCACGGGCCTTTGTGGGTGTGCGGAAGGCCCATGGATGGCTGAAGCAACATGCTGAGATCAAGTGAAATGCATTTGGATGTGCACACTGGATTGAAGATGCTTGCAATTCAAGTTATAACATAAAAATACCAAAATGCACATGAATGAAAAGAATTTTGAAACTCACAAAAGATAGACCCAAATAAGTATTGTGAGTAATGGTTGGAAAGCCCTTGAAATAAGGAACAAAAGTCATGTTGGGAAAAAAGTCATTTGGAATATGTAAGTTTATCAAAACTGGCCTGGAAAATTCAAGTATAAAACATATTCAAATTATTTTGAAAAAGTTCACCAAAAGTAAGCTTGATCAAACCCCTCTGTCCTCATGATACAAGCTTCAAATGAGAAAATCTCCAACATCAAAGTTGTAGATATTTTCAACATGGTCAATTTAGACTCAACGTTTGCATCATTTGGATTTTCTATGACAAAGGTATGCGCATTTGAAGTTGGGTACTTTTTCAAATTCAATGAATTATGTCCAAGATGACCTATAATGTTTTACATTATCACATGTATTTTATTTAGGATTATGAAATTTTGTCCAACATAACATTTGAATTATACATCTCAATCTTTCCAATGCCTTTAGTATAACATCAAAATCAAAAAAATTGAGAAAGGTATGCCCTTGGTAAGTTGACCCAAAATTAGGGTTTAAGTCAAAATGACCTATAATGTTTTGAAATGAATGATGACCTTCCAAGATTCAAATGGATTTTTAATGAACATGGAAGTTGTTCATATGGTTCTTAGGATCATTGTTGATTTTGGAGTCATCTTAATTTGACAAATACATCAAAAATTATATCTCATTGATCCTCAGCTTAGTTAGATGACTTGACTGGCCAACTTTTCAAGGTCAAACTTCCAATCTTGATGAATCATCTTAAGAGTACAAAGCATGGCTCATGGATTTGTGGGATAGGTTTGGTGAAATGGTACTTTCTTTCCAAAATTCAAGCAAACTAGCATGGGCTGTATGTACTGCATAAAATGACCTTGCAAACACATTTTAAATAACATTTCTGAACATATTCCAATGGCCAAGTGGTAAAAAAAATGATTATATCAAAAAGTCAACCCTTGGTCAAACTTGAATTTAAATGAGACAAGTCAAAAAATGCCATTTTGATTGGCAAGGTTTTGGTACATGAAAGTTACATTTTTGGAAAGAGGGGATCAAATGTGACTTGTAGGAAAAAACCCCACCCAAATTGGCCAAATGGTTTGGGAGATATGGCCTTTTGAAGTTCAAGATTTTCTGAAATCGATTCGATCATAACTTGCCAACCACACATGGGAATTGAGAGTTCTTGGACTTTTTGGAAATGGGAGAACAATATCTTCAACTTTCATGTTAGGCAAAAATTCATTTGAGGCTTGTATCATGATGTAAGTTTGAGGATCAAAACTTTCCATTTTTGGTAAGTTTTAGTTACAGGCCCAGTTTCCATTTTGGGAAATTTTTGATCTGGCTTCAAATTCTTCCATGATGGTGTTTGGCATGATATATGATGACTATTTGGACATGAATAAGATCTCCCAAACCAAATCCAATCATCAAATCACTGATTAAATGGACAGTTGACCAACAGTTGACTTTTAGGGTTTCTGACTGATTGTGCATTGACTGATGAATTCCAAACCCTAATTCCTTGAGAGCTTGACTTCAAATGATGTCCCAAGACATATGAACTCTTGATTATTGATCATGGTGCCCAAATTCCACAAGAATGGCCACCATCCACTACTTTGACTGACAGTTGACTGTCTAGGGTTTTTTGACTGTCTGTGTATGAACTGATGACCTCTGAGCCTTCAACCCTTGACTTGAACACTTCAAATGGACCTCCAAGTCATGTGAACTTGTTGGACAAACCCTAGAGCCTTGGCTCCTTGAGAATTGTGCTTGCTTGCTTGGTTGACTGATCTCCTGATCAGTTTGACCTAATTTCTGACTTGCTTGCTCTTGAGGCAAAAGAGGCAATGCAATGCTATGCAATGGACCATGATATGCTATGACCTAATATGAAAAT
The DNA here is from genome assembly GCF_024323335.1 of Lathyrus oleraceus. Lineage (NCBI taxonomy): Eukaryota > Viridiplantae > Streptophyta > Magnoliopsida > Fabales > Fabaceae > Lathyrus > Lathyrus oleraceus. The sequence continues at coordinate 514,513,772 of NC_066585.1, read as the reverse complement.
GTATGTACAATGATGGGTGCAAATTTGAGGTGCTACAGCTGCCCCTATTCAATCAGCTAGGAACCCGAATGGATGAGAGCAACGGCTGTCAGACTTTCAGGGTAAACAGGGATTGAATACCAAGAACCGTAGAATTTGCACAATACAGGGATCCACCGATGGAAACGTCCACTGGGATTTGATATTTATTGCTGGGTATATATATTTTTTGGTTTTGTTTTCAAAGGGTACGGCTACATCCAGACATCACAACGACGGTGAATGGGAACAACAATCACAACTAGATGCCAACGGACAACTAGGAAAAACTCGACGTTTATCGGGACCAACGGAGAGGTAACCAGACGCTATTGAATAACTGGGAGGGATACAACCATACGTCAACGGACGAAATGGGAAAAACTCAACGTTTACCAAGACCAACGGAGAGGTAACCAAACATTAATGAATGAATGGAAGGGATACAACCATACGTCAACGGACGAAATGGGAAAAACTCAACGTTTACCAAGACCAACGGAGAGGTAACCAAACATTAATGAATGAATGGAAGGGACACAACCATACGTCAACGGACGAAATGGGAAAAACTCAACGTTTACCAAGACCAACGGAGAGGTAAATCCACGTGGGGACAGGTACAACTAGACATCATCGGATGACTAGGAAAAAACTCGACGTTTATCGACACCAACGGAGAGGAGGAAACTCTACTGGGGAGAGTGAACACAACCAAATCAATCAACGGATGATCGGGAAAAACTCGACGTTTATCGACACCAACGGAGAGGAGAATACTTCTTCGGTCTGAATACCGGAAAATTGGCCTTGTGCCATGAGTACATCGACCTGATCGTCGGAAACTCCTTCGGTCTGAATACCGGAAAATTGGCCTTGTGCCATGAGTACATCGACCTGATCGTCGGAAACTCCTTCGGTCTGAATACCGGAAAATTGGCCTTGTGCCATGAGTACATCGACCTGATCGTCGGAAACTCCTTCGGTCTGAATACCGGAAAATTGGCCTTGTGCCATGAGTACATCGACCTGATCGTCGGAAACTCCTTCGGTCTGAATACCGGAAAATTGGCCTTGTGCCATGAGTACATCGACCTGATCGTCGGAAACTCCTTCGGTCTGAATACCGGAAAATCATAAGTACATATTATCTATAGCCGTCAAAACGTAGATAATACACTCGCATGGAAGATTATCCATAACCGGGTTGTAGGTTGTTAAATGAATAATCGACCGAAAAGAAAGGCATCTGGGTACCAGACTAGGTATGCAAAAGATGACCAATCAACAGGGGATAAAGCTGCTAACTCGGAGCAAGTATCCAAAAGGAAGGGGAAGACCCAATGGGGACAATACTGCTTGATCAAGGCAAGTATCCAGAGGGGAAGAATATCAATATCACAAACCGGATACTGATAACTGCAAAGAGGGGATTACATCTACCGGTTAGTAGGTAGAAAACCACGGAAAAGTAACCAGTCGTCGATAGGATGAGCACAAAGGGTTAACTCCAATCAAGGGGATGAGAGTGGGATTTTACAACCACCAGCTAGTGGGCAGAAAACCACAAAGGTAGGACTTACAGCTACCGGGTTGTAGGTAGAGGCCAACAAATTCGGCTAAGGATGAAATGAATGAGTGCCGGTTAGTGAGCGACTATTCATTTATGCCCCAGGGCAGCACAAGAGATAGTCAACAAGAAGCCAATTTAGGATCGATCCAAAAAGGCAGACTGAATCAAGACTCATCCTAATGAGGAAAGAACTCAATAGGGAAAACCCATCCCATTAGGGAGGGAACGGAAGCAACCGTCATCCACGAGGATGTATCTTAGTGGGGAAATGGCAGGAACAGATTGACACTTTCTGCTTAAGGGGGTAGACTCTACATGGAGAGATCAGACACACCCATATCTGCTTAAGGAAAAAGACCCAAGCTGGCAAGACGCTAACAATTGGGGAGTCACACTGATGGGGATACCCACTCGACCGAGGAATCACTTGTTCGGAAAACACCAACCTCTCGACCATGCTGATGAACCCAATTCTGAAGCCGATCCAATGGCGCGATGCTAAACTCCTTCCAACAACCCGAGCTCGGCTGATCACCGCGGCCTAGGGCTAATGGATATGCTTGCTATGTTGATGCATGAGTTTTTTCCTGTTTTACACAATGCCCCATGATCATGGAAATGCTATGCACTAGTGATGCGATATGCTATGCTTATCTAAATGCTGAATGCATAAACACACGTCTCCTTCAGAGACAACACCGGGGAACTCTGGGAACTGTGCTGGGGATCCTATAACCAAGTCAACTTCCATTCTGCATGGGGAAAGACAAACCTTGTTGGGGAAAAACCATCAACACAACCTCCGCTGTGAAGACAACTTCAGACTTGGAAAACAGTCACAACTCCGCCGGGGATACAGATATCAGTCTATTACAGAAACCCGTCCAATCCACTGGTAGGATGAACTCTGCTGGAGAAATAAATGCTACTTCATTAGGGACGACCCAACCAATCCATATGTAGGAGAATCACTGCTGGAGATGTATTTCATGAGACCCGCTCCACTCGGGGAACTTGCTGAGGAAAACCACACCATTCTGCTGAGGAGAACAATCCTAGTGGAGAGAACAACCATAGTGGTGAGAGTAACAACTCTGTCGAGGATGATAGCACGTCATATCATACTGGAGATGAATTCCCACAGACCTGCTTGGGATAAGCACTCACGGCCATACTGGAGATGATAGCATCACAAAACCAATTTGGGGGACACACCAACAGTCTACTGATAAACTCCACTAGGGGACTCCCGGGGAGAATAACTGCCAGGCGCTCAGCGGGGATTCTCAACTGGGGAAATCTGCAAGCATATGCCTGCTGGGGAGAAGCAATCCTTAGATCTGCTGGGGAAAGAAGGCACTGTCCACAGGCATCTCTGTAGGGGAAATAACTCTGATAGCTTCAATACTGGCTTGGGCTGGGGAGACGTCCTCCACCCTGAGAAACATTCTGCCCCTGCCCCTGCTGGGGACGTGATAACCTTCAGGCTTGCTGAGGAGACAACGATCTCGAATCTGCCAGGGAGATCACACTCTTAATCCTCTGGGGAGATACAGCTTGTTCGACAGGGATGTCGGTCGACTCGTCAAACACCAGTATCCATCATCCACCCATAGTGTTGACTTTCCACTTTTTAGAACTCCCAGACTCTTCTGGACTTTTCTGCTCCATCATCTTGTATTCCCAATCTCGTCCGTACTCCACGGGGATCGAACTCCTGGTATTCATACAAACTTTCCAATCATCAGACTTTGAAGAGTCTTCTTGATTAATTTTCCAGGACCGTCGTAGTAATCCTTCACTGTCTTTTCACCCGCTCAACTATCCGTTGCCCCTAATCAGGCTCTGCACAAGAGATCGTCAGATAAAAACGTGCCCCATGTATGCCCCAGGTGTTCTGATATTTCAACACTTAGGTCACTCAGACTTCCAAGTAAGATTCCCAGATTTCAATCACACAAGCATGCATTGGAAGAGACCTCTATGTTTCAAAATGCAAATATTCTTATCAAAATGAATAGATGTTTTCGTAATCAAAACAGTAATGACACAAAAACAAAATTTATTTGACCGAACACACGCTTTATTTGACTGGAATAAAAGATGGCTCACAATTGAGCAACACACAGGAAGCAAACCCTGGAAAGAGGTGATTGCACATAAAAGAAAAATCTATCCTAGTGGCAACGTGAAACTGCGATCTCATCGGGTTCCAACTCAGTTACACCTCATATGTCCTCAGGACTTTCCGCACCTTCTGTCTTCTGAACAAGACGCTTCCGATCGGTCTCTGTCGGAGATTATCCAAGTCATCATGAGCACAAATGATCACGCTGGACGCAGTTGTTCGTTTCAATCCCTCTTTTGCCTGGACCGCCCTTTCGGGTTTCAGTCCACCGGGATACCCTTTTTTGCCCAAGTCGCCCTTGCGGGTTTTCAACTTGCCGGGTGTACAGCTCTTTTCTTTTATTATCCCTAACTTTTGCCCGAACCTTTCTCTCTTTTTTTTTCTTGGTTCGCCGGGATGCCCATTTTTGCCTGGACTCTTTATTCTTTTTGTCCAGCGGGTCTCTTTTACGAAGTATCTTCTAACTGCGTCCGCACTCACAGTGGATGGAAAATCGTCGTCATCCGTGGTCGTAGACAACAAGGTTCTGGTCTGAGAAAACCTTCTTGACCACGAATGAGACACTCATAATTGTTTATCCTTTTGCCCCATAATTGTCTTGAGGAGGAAAAATCCTTTTCAACCAACTTTTCCAGGTGATATGCCCAAGGTCACACTTCTCGGTCAACAATAAGCTTCGCTCACTGAGCACAACTGCCCCCATGACAAGTAACTGTCAGCCCTCTTTCCTCAGTTGGATTCAACGTGTCATTCTGAGTCCTTATCCATTCAGTCTTCTCTGATTTCTCATATTTCTGTGAGGAAGACACTGCCCCAGGTAGATGCACATCCCAGGGTTCGATACCCAGGATACAGACTTTATGTTTACTCACCCTTGTTGGTGCAACCAACTGGGATCCGGGAAGCACTAACTTATTCACCTCATCTCTTTCCCCCTCAGACATCGGAATCCGTTCGGATTCGGGGTCAGACCCCTCCTCCGGGATCAGTCACTCCCAATCTTTCGATTTGAGTACCTCGAGATGTCCTCATCAGGGACCTCAAACTTCCTTGGTTGATGACCTTCCACGGGTTGCTGTTAGCTTTCCAAACATATATCTGATCAGATCCATTTTGGACATCCACAAAGTGGTATGAATCAGCATACACTGTCTCAGTCGGCGAGCAGCCTATGCCAAAGTACATCAAGTTTTTCGAACAGCGAGTGTATTGTTTCACAGTCGATAAACTTTTGGCTTAGGTAAATTGCATACTCTTTTCGACAAGACTAGTCATGCTGACTCAATACGCGCCTCGTAGACCCCTCGAGGGTTATCAAGTACCGGATTAACAATTATTCCTTTCACTGAGGTATCGGAATCAGAGGTTCCTATAACTTACCCCCCCTTTTTTTTTTTTTTTTTTTTTTTTTTTTTAGCAGGATCGACCTCGATTCCTCTGATTCGCTCACAACAAGCCTCGGTAGCTTGATGGACAACACTCCATAAGTGCACTGATTCAGACTCAAAAGTATGAGTTATCTCAAACCGGTCAAACAACTTGCCCCAAGTCTACCGGATGCCCCTGTTCTGCTTGGGACTTTGCCATCATGTCATCAACATGGCATTTGCTTTCACGATGAATCATATCACGAAACAAAGTCACCGTAGACCTTTGATACGTGGCGCCGGCCTCACGTGACGGAACGACATCAACTTAGAACAAGAAGGTACCCCTCGTGTGATGGACCTGGTTTACTCCATATCATCTGGCAACAATTCAATCTGGTCTTGGCCAAGAAGCCATCCATGAAGATAAACACTGAGACCTGAGCCATATAATCAACCAGTACCTCATTGTGATGTACCGGGAATCCATCTTTCAGATTAGCTCTGCTCGCATCTTGATAGTCCATACACCTTCTCATCTTTCAGCAACAGTTTCCGCTTCACTGGAGGACAGTCTTCTCTTAAGGGTAGCTCGTGCCCCAGGACATTGGTATTCCTTCTTGGGGTATCTAAATACAATCAGGCATACGTATCAACCTGCTTCTTCTAACAGGGCTACCATTCTGTTCCCGACTTGCCTCTGAAGCGGCCTCAACTTTCACTTTCCCTTCTGCCCTCGGCGGTACCTGGGATGACACTTGACTCGCTTCTCGCGCGGTTGAATCACCTTCTCCCCTTGTTTCAATAACCCTGGCTAATTCCAGCTGATCACAATCTTCTGCGCCTTCTTCCTCGGCATGATAGCTTGGACTGTCGAAGTCATACAGAGGTGTAACCAAATCGTTACCGGTGAGATCAGGAGAGTAATCACTTTGGAACGAGACAAAATTAAAAGGAAAGAGAATGAAAAAACGTTGCCATTCTTATTTGTTTTTTTTCCTTTTTTAAATTGCAAAATTAAATGAAAAACAGGGAACACCGCTTTTAACTACAAAAACATCCATTCATTACTGATGCAAAATGTTGCATAATGGAACACATGAGATGGCCCTTACAATGGACCATTAAGTTTCGGGCAAAACGTATGGCTTTCATGCAAACAAAAATTGAAAAACAGAAATACTACTCTTCAAAACGAGTGACAGTGATGCTTTTGGAGGCCTTCCAGTTGCCTGGTACGCATGACTTTATCCACGCCTCAAGCTCGCGGTCGCTGTCAACATCTTCACCCACTGAACGGGCATGACCAGGATCCAACATTCCTGCCCTGACGAAGGCGTACAGTGGACGACATCCTCTGTCTGGTCTAGACGACTCTAAATCCGGATGATAACCGATTCCAAACATGTCTGCTTTTGCCACGATGTCAATGATCCTTCCCCAGCCTTGGGCCTCTTGGTTCTTCACCACCTCCAGAGCTTGTTTATAAGAAGAAATGGACAGCTTCTTCTTTTTCTCAGCGACAAAGGCATTCTCCACCTGGACGGTTTCAACTGCCAGACTGGGTGCTCTACATCTTTCATTGTCCATTTCTACTTTCTTCATCTTCTGGGTCGGGTCCTTCATCAATACACACCCTTCTGTGATGACAGTCGCACAAGCATTATCAACAGCAGGGGAAGCTCCATCCCGCATCAGAGATTTTGGAACCATAGCCATTGGATCCTTCAGCTGACCCTCTTCAATCATCTCTATTCCTCTCTTGACCTTCTTCACCATCTTGACTTTTACAGGACCCTTTCTGGGCGCAGGGTTGACATCCCCCTTCATAATCTGGGTCAAGTTAATGGTCTCGGAGTCCACCATGTCCTGGACGACATGCTTAAAAGCTCTACAGCCCTCAATGTTGTGTCCGGGTGCCCCAGAGTGAAACTCGCACTTGGCATTCTCATCATAGTTTGGTGGCCTCTTCTGCTGCTCTATGGGAATCAATATCCTTGGCCGTACTAAAGCAAGATCCATCAACCTTTGGAACAGAAAGGCGTAAGTCACGGGTGGTTCCTCAAACTGACGATCCTCTTTCTTCTTCTTCACCTGGCTTTCAACTCTCGGTGTCTTCTGTTGAGGTGGCAGTTGTTGCTGTTGAGCAGGTGGATTACTGACAGGAGTGGTTATAGTGGCAGCATAAGGATGATAACGATCTTTGCTACGTTCTCTCTTTGCGGGCACACCAACTGGCTCAACCTTCTTCTTGAATGGATCACTGTCGGAGGATTTCCTTGCTACAGTACCGGAAGGTTTGTTCACTTCGGAGGACGGAGCCTTCTCCTGAACTTTCTCCACTATCAGCCATTTCTCAATCCTTTCCAATCTTTCAGACATGGCTTTCTGTCCCAAGGCAAGCCCTTGCACAACACTGAACAACTCCCTCATCATCTCTTTCAGTTCAAGGGTATCGGCGTTGAGAAGATCCATCAGCTTGGATTTGTTGACCCCCAGCAGGTTATCTGAACAGACGAGCTATGCGTACCGGTTGAATACTGAAACCTACAAAACAGCAAATGGGTTAGTATGACTCACACATGCAATGTTTGTCCGTGCCAGGAATATTCAGTCCTCTTTTTTTCTGGTTTCATCGAGACAGATAAAATTTCATCAACAACATTTTGACATCTGGATGTCTCTCAACCGGGGTTTTTAATTTAAAAATAATGGACCCTGAGTACGGACAGACATGAGTTGAATGCAGATGAATGCGAGATGATATGATGCAAATGCATGAATGCAGGCCTTTGTGCCACCAAGTCAACTGTAGACCCTCTGCTTTTCTGAACCAGTCAATTTGCGGGACCAAGTCACCATAAATCCAACTTGGGGAGTTCCGAAATAAACGGAACCGGAGATTACATCACTATCTTCACAGGAACAACCACTGAAACGGGTGACAAACGGATCCTCTGAACAAGTACTCTCAACTCAGCCCGGGGATCCGAAATAAACGGAACCCGCTGATAAACTATGGACAGAACTCTGGCGTCCCAAAAATAAATGCCCCATAATTCACAGTCACCATCAGTACCAAGAGTCACCAACAAAACACCAACCAATCAGCAACTGTACCTGTAATGATCAAACCCTCCCCACTCACGGGTGTTATCTAGGCCAGGGTAAAGTCGAAGAGAAACGCAGCATAAATAACCTTTCGCAGAATACCATCATATACACACCTGAAGTATGTAACGACAATATCCCACCAGGGTCTGAACTGCTCGTGATATCAATGTTCCGCTAAGTGGCGCCATACCACCCGCTTCCCATGAATCACTCTATTCCTAGGTTTCCTAGATTTCACTCATAGCCTGGGTATTGGGCCTTTTACCTCAAGTAACTCCCACCCCCAAACAGAGAAACACAGACAGCACAGCAGATGAATATGAATGAAATGCAAACATTAATGCAAATAATAAATGCAAGCAATAAATGCACATATATACAATGAATGCAATAAAAAAAACAACACAAAGCAACCAAAACCCTAACCTAGAGAGCGCTAGGAGAGACTCGCTCAGGGAAGATGGACCAGCATAGGTCAACTTCTCTATGTCCCCAGCAGAGTCGCCAGCTGTCGCATCGCGCGAAAAACCGGCGGGAAAACAAGAACAACAGAGCCGCCACCGTGCGTTATTTATCCCAAAAGAGGGAAAGGAAACGCTCAGAGTAAACCTAGGAAAGAACATGGTCTCGCGACCAAAGAGAATGGGTTCGGGAGTCGGTTATACGAAGGGAAGGTATTAGCACCCCTACGCATCCGTAGTACTCTACGGGATCCACGCACAAAAGGAAGGATAAATTGGTTGCTAAACACTGCTCAAATACTCACACACACTGGCTGAAAGAGACACAAGAAACTGACTGAAACTGACTCGGCAGGACATCGTATCCAGGGCCTACTTAGTCTATCAGGCATAGACATCAGAGTCGAAGTAGTTCGGACTGGGGGAAACGACACATGCTCGCTAGGATATCGCATCCTATGCATACGTATCTTCTCGGACGAGAGAAGAATCAGAGCATTCGTAGCTCGGCTGACACGCACACAAACAAACACAGGCAAACGTGGAGCCTGAATGCCAATCACTGGACTTACATCAGCATCCGAACCAAAACGCACTCAAGAAGGCAAACGTGGAGCCTGAATGCCAATCACTGGACTTACATCAGCATCCGAACCAAAACACACACAAGGGTGGTTAAGACACAAAGGTGGAAAAAGAAAAAGGGCGCCCGGAGAGATCAGCTCAATCTCCTGCCTACATACTTCATCTGGTATGAAGATCAGGGCGATGTAGTTCCCCTACGCAGGGATAAAGGACTAGCCTAACCAGATAACAGAGGGAGACACAACTAGGGAGACTACGACTCGAGCCTAGATGTTATCATGCAAATTCATCCCTAAGTTAAGGTTTCTAGCTAAATGGCACGAGGGCCAACCTATCCTAAGCATGGCTCACACAGGAAGCAAGCCACACACACTTAACTTGCACAGGAAGCAAGCCAAGCAAAACCTAACTTGCACAGGAAGCAAGTCTAAACTAATCCTAACTTGCACAGGAAGCAAGTCAAACAATCCTATCTTGCACAGGAAGCAAGTCAAACAATCCTATCTTGCACAGGAAGCAAGTCAAACTATCCTAACTTGCACAGGAAGCAAGTCAAACTATCCTAACTTGCACAGGAAGCAAGTCAAACAATCCTATCTTGCACAGGAAGCAAGTCAAACAATCCTACAAGCACAGATAGCACACGCTATACACAAACAAGTGGCTCAAACAAGGGTTAGGTTTTAGTCAAGGGGTCATATCAACCTCAACAAACAAACCTCTGGAACGGGGTGAATGTGCTCTTAACCTTGCCATTGAGGGGCTAGGTGAAGCAGATGAAAGGTGAGTGAAGGTAAGACTTCACGACTCTTATCCCTGGCCTGGGAGAGCTCAAGACAAGAATGTGTGGGTTCAGAAAGTGGGAACCCTTCTACACATTTAAAACTGACTCAACTGTACAATGGTACAAGATCTTGGGTTTGTATCTGAAATGCATCAACACAGTGGTATGAGCAGAACAGAAGACACACTGAATAGTGGGGGATAGATTGCATATCCCTACCTTCCACCAATTGCCTCTTCACTTAGGAGGTCTTTGACTCTATGCAAGGACAAAGTTAAACATCCACAAACATCGCCTCTTAAGGAGGACTTCAGACAGTTGCCTGGCCAAGTAACAGGCCAGGTCTTCCAGACTACATGAAGACAAAGAGACATACCTCAATGCAAATTGCTTATACAAGCAAAGCAAAGCAAAAAGTTCACAAGGAACTAAGCAACTAAAGCACCTGAAACAGTCAAGCAGATGTTAGTATGCAACTTCAAACAAAACAAACAGAAACAGACACCAACAGTCAATTGGGGGGCACAAGGATGTGCAAGGCACAAGGCTCATGGCATGTGAGCCAAGCCACCTACAAAACAAACAAGTTAGACAATGATATTTAAGCAAGCTCAATCAAAAGAATTGGTCTCAATGGCCCTTTGATGGTCAACCTGAAAACACACGCTCAAAGGTGAGTAGCAGGACCACTAGGGCAAGCCTAGGGTCAAAAAAGGATAAGAAAGTCAGAACAGCAAGGGATATCCAATCAAAGTCAAGTTTAAACTTTCAAGAAACACCACCAATTGGGTTCACATTCATATCAATCATCATCATCATTTCATGGACAAATTAGGTCAAGGTATAGCAAACAGAAGCTCATAGAAGTCAACAGCAAGACTTAACTCAAAAGCAATCTTAAACATTTCCAAAAATCATCAAATAAAACATGATCAATCACAATCCACAGCATGGTAAGCATGTCAAATTTCATCCCATTTGGACAAGTGGAAGGCAGTCAATGAAAATCAGAAAGTCAAAGCAATTTTGAACATGCTCAAAGTAGTCAACCAAACATGCATCAACTTAGAAAAATCATAAGTCAGAGATGGTGTATGATAAATGAATGGGACTAAAACCATGGCAAAGATGAGGATGTCTAGTTATCTCATGTAAAATTTCATGTCCATCCAATAAAGTATGAGAATTTCACAAATGAAATGGGAACAAGTGTCACACAAAGTCAACATTTGACCAAGCAGGGGAGAAAATCTCAAACAATTAGGAAAATGCCTCAAATAATTCCAAGAAAATTCACATGTAAACTAGACATACACGAGTAGGTTCATGCAAAAAATCAGATCAATTGGAGGTCAAGAAGCATGGATACAAAAATCAGCAAGTTGGACATCAATGGTGTGACACAAATTGTCACACCCTAATTCAAAAAATCATAACTCTCAAACCACATAAGATAAATTCACAAACTCTACACCAAAATCACCATGAATGTGTCTAGTTTAAGCACAAAAAATTTGGGAGCCATTGGATACATTCTCATCATTTCACAAATGTTTTGGCAAAGTGTACAAGAATTGGTCACATGTCACAAACCCTAGCCCCATTTAAAAACCATCCATCAAAAAAATTCTGGAAAAATAATGATAAAAAAGTAGAGATCATGATGAACACAACACAAAAAATCCCATTAAATTTGGATTAAAAATGAACAAGTTATGATTTTTGTAAGTTAGGCATGGCAAATGAAACAAACATTACAAAACAAAATGATTAATGGAATAAATAAAGAAACAATGGGGGGTCAACGCCCCGGTCAACGCGCCAACATGGCCAATAGCAGGACGGCATGGCAGCGCTCTTTTTAATATATATTTTAGAAGGCGTTAAATAAATGAATTGGCATTGCGCCCCAGTGGTAAAACACTTGGTATTTGAAGCAAAGGTCTGGGGTTCGAATCCCCCTCGCCCCAGGCCTTTTGGAATTTATTTAATTGCTTGGCTACAGTAAAAAGAAAATTTCCAGCATTTGCAGAAAAATATTAACAGTAACAACATTATATCATGTTTACAGTAACAACATTACAGTAACATGTTCATCTTAAAAATTTCCAGCAAGATTTTTTTTGTTAACCAAATTCAACAAACAAAATATCAATGCGTTCCTCTTGCCTTGCTCATCAACATTATATCATCCATTTTCATCAAATCAAGTTAAACAAAGAGAAATAATCAAAAACAAGTTTGGATGTGAAACTTCAACTCAACATAACTTGCAAAATACCAAACCATTTTTAGTGATCTAAAGCTCTTTGAACTCAGCATTAAGAGACCTTTTTAAAGCATGTATTTATTTCACAAAATAGGGAGATCGAATTTTTACCAAATTTGATGGACAGTTGTGGTACAGTTGTTGTTTGATGTTGTTGGCCTAAAACAGATGCTCCATAAGCCTTCCAATGATGAATGAATGAAAGAGTTTGGCTCGGGAATGTTGGAAAAGGTCTAGAACTCGACTGTCATGGAAGGAAGGTGAAGAAAAACAGTCATGGAAAATGACCTTCCAGCTGGGGAATGCTGATGAAAACCAGTTCAAAATGTTGTGTGAATGTTGTTTTTGGCAAGGCAAAGTTTGGTCCTTTGGAAGTTTGTGACAGATTTTGATAAATGGCCAAGAATGAGTTTTTTAGAGTGAATGAAGTTCTGTTGTTTTTTGGCAGCAACTAGGGTTACTAAGTGACAGAAAAACATCTCCTAAAATTCTGTTTTAAGAGTACAAAGCATGGCTCATGGATTTGTGGGATAGGTTTGGTGAAATGGTACTTTCTTTCCAAAATTCAAGCAAACTAGCATGGGCTGTATGTACTGCATAAAATGACCTTGCAAACACATTTTAAATAACATTTCTGAACATATTCCAATGGCCAAGTGGTAAAAAAAATGATTATATCAAAAAGTCAACCCTTGGTCAAACTTGAATTTAAATGAGACAAGTCAAAAAATGCCATTTTGATTGGCAAGGTTTTGGTACATGAAAGTTACATTTTTGGAAAGAGGGGATCAAATGTGACTTGTAGGAAAAACCCCACCCAAATTGGCCAAATGGTTTGGGAGATATGGCCTTTTGAAGTTCAAGATTTTCTGAAATCGATTCGATCATAACTTGCCAACCACACATGGGAATTGAGAGTTCTTGGACCTTTTGGAAATGGGAGAACAATATCTTCAACTTTCATGTTGGGCAAAAATTCATTTGAGGCTTGTATCATGATGTAAGTTTGAGGGTCAAAACTTTCCATTTTTGGTAAGTTTTAGTTACAGGCCCAGTTTCCATTTTGGGAAATTTTTGATCTGGCTTCAAATTCTTCCATGATGGTGTTTGGCATGATATATGATGACTATTTGGACATGAATAAGATCTCCCAAACCAAATCCAATCATCAAATCACTGATTAAATGGACAGTTGACCAACAGTTGACTTTTAGGGTTTCTGACTGATTGTGCATTGACTGATGAATTCCAAACCCTAATTCCTTGAGAGCTTGACTTCAAATGATGTCCCAAGACATATGAACTCTTGATTATTGATCATGGTGCCCAAATTCCACAAGAATGGCCACCATCCACTGCTTTGACTGACAGTTGACTGTCTAGGGTTTTTTGACTGTCTGTGTATGAACTGATGACCTCTGAGCCTTCAACCCTTGACTTGAACACTTCAAATGGACCTCCAAGTCATGTGAACTTGTTGGACAAACCCTAGAGCCTTGGCTCCTTGAGAATTGTGCTTGCTTGCTTGGTTGACTGATCTCCTGATCAGTTTGACCTAATTTCTGACTTGCTTGCTCTTGAGGCAAAAGAGGCAATGCAATGCTATGCAATGGACCATGATATGCTATGACCTAATATGAAAATGTATGTACAATGATGGGTGCAAATTTGAGGTGCTACACCTCCCTTTCAAGTTTTCAACTTAGCGAGCTATTCATTTCTTTTTAGGCGAAGTATTTCTTGACTACACCTGCGTTCACAGGACGAGTGAACTCTTCACCGTCCATAGTTGTAATAATCAAAGCACCGCCTGAAAAGGCTCTCTTAACAACATATGAGCCTTCATAATTAAGAGTGCATTTCCCCCTAGAATATGGATTGAAGGATAGAATCTTCTTGAGCACAAGGTCACCTTCTCTGAATATACGAGGTCTGACCTTCTTATCAAAAGCCTTCTTCATTCTCTGCTGATATAACTGACCATGACACATGGCAGTTAACCTCTTCTCTTCAATCAAATTTATTTAGTCGTACTTGGTCTGACTCCATTCAACCTCAGCCATCTTGTCTTCCACCAAGACACACAATGAGGGGATCTCCACCTCTATTGGGAGCACAAATTCCATGCCATAAATAAGTGAGAAAGGGGTTTCCCCTGTTGAGGTGCGGATAGATGTACGATACCCGTGCAAAGCAAATGGGAGCATCTCATGCCAATCTTTGTACGTCACAACCATTTTCTGAATGATTTTCTTGATATTCTTGTTTGCATCTTCAACAATCCCATTCATCTTGGGTCTATAGGGAGAAGAATTATGATTTGCAATCTTGAAGTCTTTACAAAGAGCTTCCACCATGTTATTATTCAAGTTAGATCCATTATCAGTAATGATCTTACTTGGCACACCATAATGGCATATAATCTGATTTTTGATAAACCTCACAACAACTTATTTAGTTACATTCACGTACGATGCTGTAGCGGGGTTTTCGTTACCTTTAGGTTTATTGACTAAACCAAAAGTCAACATACAATTCGAGTCGCCACCGCACTTTTATTTGTCCAAAGGAAAGGCTAAAAGCGAACAAAAGCCAAGTAAGAAGTTTTTCAAATCAAAAACTAATAAAAATGTCAGAGATATAGGTAAGGGGGTTGGTTATGAAATGGGAAGGTTTTACGCACCCAAAACATCCTTAGTACTCTAAAGGAACCTCTTTTTGCAAATATGTGTTGTAGGTTGGTATTTATGAAAAGATTTGTGCAAAAGATTGGAGGGATGAGAAAATAATAGATTATATTTACAAATTTTGTTGTTTGAATGGATGAACCCATTGTCTACGTACCATCACAAAGGAGGATCAAAACCTGGTAGTTCGGGGTAAAAATTTCAAAGATTGGTGAATTGAATTTAATAAAAAGCCTTAAGGTATTTTGTTATCAAAGGGAGAAAACTCAACCTAAACCAACAATCCACCATGTGAGGAAGGCTTCAACATGCTAGTGAGGGGTTAACCCTATAATAAGCATGGAAGGCTTATAATCCAACACTAAGGATG
Source organism: Lathyrus oleraceus (assembly GCF_024323335.1). Classification (NCBI taxonomy): domain Eukaryota; kingdom Viridiplantae; phylum Streptophyta; class Magnoliopsida; order Fabales; family Fabaceae; genus Lathyrus; species Lathyrus oleraceus. The sequence continues at coordinate 514,498,416 of NC_066585.1, read as the reverse complement.
AGGTGAGATTTACATCAACCAATATGATAACTCAAACTTATGACTAATGTTTTTGAAAGGATTTTAACAAGTGGCCATTGGAACCACAAAACAACTTGAAATTGGTTATATTTACAAGTTAGGTTTATTTACAAAATGAAGTCAAAGTCGGATTAAAATTTATTTACAATGAGTATTTATGAAAATGGTTTTTGAAAAGTCAAAGGCTTAAGGCCTAGGTTTCTAATTTGAAATAAAGTCAAAGTTTTGAAAAATGATTTTTGGCTTGGTTAGAGTGGGGAGAAGAAAGAATGGCTATTCCTAAAGCATACAAAGATAAGAGGGGAAAGATAAAACCCTTGGAGTTCCTTTTCTTGGAGTCATAGAGATGACTCAAGATGCTCCTTTACTTTGGACTTAGCACATAAAACAAGCAATCAATAATTTGAATTCAAGCTCTTAGGATCTCCATTTGGCTTGAGGAGAAGTCCTTTGAGGTTAACTTTTGAATTTTAGCATTCTAAAGGCATGGGGCCTAGTTGCTCTTCAACAAATTTTGCATTCTAAAGGCATGAGGCCTAGTTGCTCTTGAACTCCTTTAAGCATAGGTAAATCCTAATTCTAAGTCCTTTCTCCTTTTGCATTGGTTCACATCAAAACAAACTCAAACAACACAAAATAGCAATATATTTACACAATAATGGGCTCAAATGAGCAAAAGAAAAATGACATAAGCATAAAATATGTGCTCAAGTGAGCAAAGATGAAAATCAATATGAATAATGAGCAAGAAATAAATGACATTAAAAGTAAATGGCAAGAAATTAAAAGCTCAAATTAAAGCTAGTAGTTAGTAAGGTTATGTTAGCTTGTCATAAGAAAATGTAGCGCTATGTTAAGTAATCGTAAGTGGACTAATGTAGTAGTCACATCTATCTGAGGCCAGTCAATAAGAATATAGGCAAAGAACACAAGTTAGAGATCATGACTAGTAAGCCAAGCTCCATAAACTTGCCATGCCAAACAAAATGGGAAGGGCCTTGTATTAACTTTTGGTTATTTGCTTGACCAAGAAGCAACCTATCTTTGACACAAAACAACTCACTTGATCATTGATCAAGTTGAATTTGGTTTGGATCAAAGAAGGTTAAACTTCTCATTTGTCAAGACCAACCTCAAGACGTTAACTCATTGGCCATTGAGGGAAAGAGAGGGATGAAGATGAAAGGGAAGGGGGTAAGAAGTCAACAAACAATTCCAATTGATCAAGGGATAACTCATCCTTGATCAAATTCATTCATCTTTCTAAGTGATGGTCCTTAAGGACTTTCAAACCACAAGATTCAATGAATTTGATCAAAGTTGAATCAGTTCAACCTCAATCAACACCAAACAGAAGAGAAATGACTATAACAAGTCAAGAAGTCAATGATATTTTTTTGGTATTTTTTGAATTAAAAGAAAATACAAATAAAAAATAAACAAACCAGAAGGAACCTCAAATTCAATTCAAAGCAACTTCAAAAAGTCCAATTAAATTCTCATAGGTTCAACATAGTCAAACAAACTTTGACTAATTTTTTCACAAATTTTTGGAATCAGAAAGTAATTAAAACCAATTAAAAACAATTAAAAATAGCACAATATGAATTAAAGTCTTAAATAATCTCAAAACAAACAAGAAATTGTTGAGACTATGTTTCGTTGACTTATCATATGATCCATAGATGCTATGAAAATAATTTTGTATTTTTTAAAAGTCAGAAAGTATTTTAAAATGCATTAAAATCATTAAAAACCAAGTAATTCATAAAAAACATCAAATGAAGTCACAAAAATAATTAAAAATCATAATATGAAACTAGATTTTTCAAGAATTTTTTTGGAATTGGTCTCATATTTTTCTGACGTCAAATGAATTTTTAAAAATGAAATGAATTAATCAAAAAATAAAAGAAAATGAAAATAAGCAAAAAAGCCTGAGCCACATGATGCAATTCATTAATTAATGTGGCACTTGTGGATGGCTGGGATCTGAGGAAACACGCTACACTTGAGTCAAACGCGCCACATGGAGAATTAAATGAAATACTTAAAACGGATGATCAAGATTAGATCGTGGAAAAAAGATCCAAGGGCCAGGAGCAAGCACACGTGGTGGTGGTGGTGGAAACCACCGTCTTCTCCGGCGAGACACACAAACTCCGGCCACATTTGCAGAGAAATGAAACTTAATGAAAATTAAAAACAAGACCATAGAAATGAAGCTCGTGTGATGTAGATCATCACTGTACCAATGGATTTCCCTCACTCTTCCTATATTGAGAGAAAGATGAAGGAGAAAATCATGGTGTCCACACGGATTGCTTATCAAATGGTGAATTGGATGCATCAAAGTCTTGCCTCAAGTATGACGACTTCAGAGAACCACAGAAACACAAGCAAACTACATTGAATTACCAGATTCAGATCCAAAAAGTTTGAGATTATACCTTTGAATTGATGAACTTATGGCCACGAGTTCTCCAAGATCTTTGCTCCTCTTTGATCCTTGAGTGTAGTGGAAGTGATTGGCTAAGGAATCTGGCTTTAAAACTCAGCTAATGATACTGAATTTCAAGCTCGAAAGTATGAATTTTTTTGAGTGATTCCTTTGGTGAGGGTTATGGTATCAGTTCTGCAACACTTGGGATCTCCAAAAGGTTAACAAATGAAGCTCATGAGGGTGTTATTTATAGCTGAATGAGGCTGATCACACACTTCTCTCGTGTGCATGGAATTTGAATTTTGATGTGCACGGGCCTTTGTGGGTGTGCGGAAGGCCCATGGATGGCTGAAGCAACATGCTGAGATCAAGTGAAATGCATTTGGATGTGCACACTGGATTGAAGATGCTTGCAATTCAAGTTATAACATAAAAATACCAAAATGCACATGAATGAAAAGAATTTTGAAACTCACAAAAGATAGACCCAAATAAGTATTGTGAGTAATGGTTGGAAAGCCCTTGAAATAAGGAACAAAAGTCATGTTGGGAAAAAAGTCATTTGGAATATGTAAGTTTATCAAAACTGGCCTGGAAAATTCAAGTATAAAACATATTCAAATTATTTTGAAAAAGTTCACCAAAAGTAAGCTTGATCAAACCCCTCTGTCCTCATGATACAAGCTTCAAATGAGAAAATCTCCAACATCAAAGTTGTAGATATTTTCAACATGGTCAATTTAGACTCAACGTTTGCATCATTTGGATTTTCTATGACAAAGGTATGCGCATTTGAAGTTGGGTACTTTTTCAAATTCAATGAATTATGTCCAAGATGACCTATAATGTTTTACATTATCACATGTATTTTATTTAGGATTATGAAATTTTGTCCAACATAACATTTGAATTATACATCTCAATCTTTCCAATGCCTTTAGTATAACATCAAAATCAAAAAAATTGAGAAAGGTATGCCCTTGGTAAGTTGACCCAAAATTAGGGTTTAAGTCAAAATGACCTATAATGTTTTGAAATGAATGATGACCTTCCAAGATTCAAATGGATTTTTAATGAACATGGAAGTTGTTCATATGGTTCTTAGGATCATTGTTGATTTTGGAGTCATCTTAATTTGACAAATACATCAAAAATTATATCTCATTGATCCTCAGCTTAGTTAGATGACTTGACTGGCCAACTTTTCAAGGTCAAACTTCCAATCTTGATGAATGAATGATTGAGGGGCCTAAAATAGTCTCATATATGCATAAAATGATAAATGAAAGAACTTACCTTTATTAAATTTGATCAGAGGTTGAGATTGCTTCATGGGCAAGGCACAGTCAAAGCATAGTGAAATTAGGGTTTCCTTGGGAAACAATCTTCAAGCCCTTTGGGTTATCTTGATAAAATTGGAAAATTGAGATACTTGGGAGACATATATGATGATTAAGAACTTTTTTGAGCATTGTCATGCTTTTTCTCTTCTTCATCTAGCCATTGCATTGGGCTTAGGAGCCTCCTAGGAGCATTGTGGAGCATATGATCACTTGAGCTTCAAAACAAAAAGAGTTAGTGACATATTTTTGTGCTTTTGGTTAGTAATCAAATAAGAAAAGCAATAATATACAATACAAGCATGCGTGGTGGTCTCAAAACACTCAAACAAGTCCCAACCCTAGGGTTAAGGAGCCAAACATGCTATGATCCTTGAGGCAATGCACTTGTGCAATAACATGATGCCATGAGGGATCATATGGTAAAATTTAGGGTCTTACAGATGCCCCTATTTAAGATCCTTCTATCCGGAGATATGAAGGTTAAAATCTTTGTCTCGACGAGATAGAATGAGCTTAAATAATAACAAAGAGACGAATTTTGGTCCCTAAGAGACCTCATGATGCAAATGTATGTATGCAAAATAAAATCTTCATGGTGAATAATTACCACAAAGGAAAAGAAATTAGGAGAAACTGAAGATCCGTAGGAGTAACACACTCACTAGGGAGATAGAGACTATGGGGGGAATTAAGTTAAAAACGCGTGAGCAGGTCACGACTTGAAAACTTGCTGAGAGACACGAAGGGATTCCAGGAAAATAAATCGATGGAAAGACTCGAGATGACTCAAAGATGCATGTACTGGGGAACACGCCAATACAACAAAACTATCCACAAAGGATACATCGGATAAAATCTGGACTCAGACGGGGATGTCCACAAAGGACTCAGTTGAGGAAGAAACAACGAGATATTACCGGTTGCTGGGTAATAACTCAAAGAGAGACATGTTATCGAAACACCGGTTACTGGGTGAGAAAACAACATGCTCCGGGAAAAAGAATATCTAAGACTGGTATACGGGTGAGATATATCAATCGTCTGAAACATCTGAGGAGGACCCAAAAGGCACATCTCAACTCGGGAAAATCTGACTCCATAGGGGACAAAAAGTCATAATAGGGAGCAGAAGGAAGGAACACCAGGGATACCGGTTACTGGGCATATAATAGGTGACCAACCAGGCGTGAATTGGGAACATGTCCAAGACACTCATCATCCGAAAGGAGTGTTGAAAAAGCAAACTCGACTTACAGGATGGACATTCGATTCCACAAGGAAATACGAATCTTACTCGACTAGGGAAGAAAAAGACTTCGCCTGAAGAGCGCATGAGATATATTATCTACTACCGTTATATGGGTAAAAACGTAGATAACATACTCACATGGAAGATTATCTACAATCGGTTACTGGGTTAATAAAGGATAAATCGACCGAAAAGAAAGGACATCGGGATACCGGTTACTGGGTATAAAATGATGACCAATCAGAAGGAGAAACAATCATTACCAAACAAGGATAAATGAAAGATAACTCACTAGGGATAAATTTCCTGACAAAAGCAATTATCCAAGAGATATATCACCGATTACTGGGTGGTATACTTAAAAACGAAGGAATATCAATACCGATTACTGGGTAAAGATAACCAACAAAGAGGGGATTACATCTACCGGTTACTGGGTAGAAAAACACAAAAATAGGACTTACAACTATCGGTTACTGGGTAGAAGGCCACAGAAATCCGCTGGGGAAAGGATGAACAATTACTGCTTACTGAGCAATTGAACAATTGAACCACAAGGAACTGCAGGGGATAACAAGAAAGGAGATCAATCTAGGAACAAACTAGAAAGACACAATCAAACAAGACTCAACCCAACGAGGATATAACTCAGGGGAGTAATTCCATCCCGATACACAACTGGGGAGGAAACTAGAACAATAATCATCCACGAGGACATAACTCAGTGGGGAAGAAAGAAGGAAAGATAGACACTTTCTGCCTATGAGGCTGACTCTATACGGAGAGATCAAACATAAACATCTGCTTAGGGAAGAACATTTCACCAATAGCAGGAGATAACAAACAAAGATGTATGGCAAAGAATGCAGCATGAATATCTGAATGCTATGATTATGCATGTATATGCATGATTTGTGTATGATTAATGCTGACAAACAAACATATCTAACACAAACAAGTCCAAGAATCACGAACAAACACTCGGAAAACATCTCGACAAGAAGGGCGAAGCCCACTGGAGAACTCATCTTGGGAATAACCCGAGGAGGATGAAAATAAATCATCGGGGATATCAACCCTATCCCAAAGCTACACTCACTGAGGATACAAAGAAGATGTATTCAGGAGTAGCGAGAAAAGAGAATCAAACAGAGAACTCAACTCTGACGGGGACTATCTCTAGAATAAGAGTAAACAAGGGAAGACTTTGACCATAACTGGGAATAAGCAAAGTCAAAGCTTCCAACTGCAAGAAATGACATTCTGCATAGGAGAAGTCTTCCAGGAACAAACAATCCTGACATAAGGAACATGCAGATAATCCGTCGGGGAGTTTCCATCAACTCTCTCGGGGACAGGTGGTTAAATAACAATAAGATCCGCCGGAAGAAACTCTACTGGGGAAGCTTAGCAAGGAATAGTGAAACTCCGTGGGGGAACAACCACCAATCAGATGTACGCCAATCAAAACACTCCCTTCTATCTGCCGGAGAGGAAACTCTGCAAAGGGGAATAATAACATTTTGCTCCACTGAAGGAAGGAAATAAACATCTTCACCACCAGTTCTAAATGCTAGAAGAAATCTTCAGACTCGGAGGAGATACAAACATCGAACTCTAATCTGGAAACCTTACTGGGGATAAGCTGCAAATGCTCTCGAGGGAACTACCCTGGATGGGGAAAACGGAAATGAAACCTTCATCAACAAGCAACATACCGGGGATACCTCTTTTCAAAATAAATGAAAAGGAAGACAAGCTCTACATCAACTGCACTAGGCAACTTCCTGCTGAGGAAACAAACATCTGGAAAGATAGCTCTGCAGGGAACACATGTTTACTCCGCTGGAGATTCTTACTCAGGCTGGGGAAAGACAGACTTCCTCGTGAGTAGACAGTTAGGATAACATATCAACTTTTATCAATCTATAAGGGATTTTAGGTTAGTCCACACAAGGGATGACAACCATACAAATGATAAAGCATAAATGCTAGTGCTTGATATAGAGGGATACACATCTCTAAAGTGTCGAGGCAAAAATCAGAACAGAAGGGATCATTCACAGATCAACCACTGCCATCGAGGAGAAATTCTCATACCAACCTCTTTGGGAAGCTGATGATGTACTATTATTTCTGCGCTCGCTGGGGAGACAACTTGAATACGGATGAAGAGGATATAAGAATGCCAGAATATGAACAAATGTCTTACCTTTTGGTGATCGTACTATCCTTGGGAAAGCACTAAGGACATTCCTCTTATCCTTTAAGTCATTGTGAATGTTCACTTTGTTTAAAAACAATTTTTTTTGATGAAAACTTTATTTGTTTAAAACGATGATATTCATCAATTAAAACATGTAAACGTTTGTTAAACAAAAACATATAAGAGTGCAAAGAATTGGATAAAGGTTCAAATTTATTTAAGAGAATGATAGTCTGAAAATGATGAGACTCCATGGATCTTTACAAATTTGAAATTGGTGATATACATGGAAAAGAGCTACATTGAACATAATGACCATTTCTCCATCAACTTTGAATCCATTGTATTTGAAACTTCAGTTGATGATGACTGAGCGAGAATCTTTGACAGACGACAGTTGTAAAACAAAGTCTTGTTAGGATGCAGTTACTTTCCAAATCCCTAATTTTTGTCTAGATTTCCCCAGGGTGAGGTACTCAATCTAGCGGGATCATTTTTTTTATGTCTCTAACTTTTGCCTGGACCGCCCTTTCGGGTTTTCAATCCACCGAGACGCTCATTTTTGCCTAAGCCGCCCTTTCGGGTTTTCAACTTAGCGAGCTATTCTGTTTTTATTTTTTAGGCGAAGTATTTTTTAACTGCATCTGGATTCACAGGACGAGTGAAATCCTCCCCATCCATAGTTGTGAGCAACAAAGCACCGCCTGAAAAGGCTCTCTTAACAACATATGGACCTTCATAGTTTGGAGTCCACTTGCCCCTAGAATCGGGCGCGAAAGACAAGACTTTCTTGAGTACGAGGTCACCTTCTTGGAACACACGAGGCTTGACCTTCTTATCAAAGGCTTTCTTCATCCTTTGCTGATACAACTGACCATGGCACATGGTAGTTAATCTCTTCTCTTCAATCAAATTCAGTTGGTCATAACCACTCTGAACCCATTCAGCCTCAGTCAACTTGGCTTCCATCAAGACTCTCATTGATGGGATCTCAACCTCTACGGGGAGCACAACCTCCATGCCATATACAAGGGAGAAAGGGGTTGCCCCTGTTGAAGTGCGGACAGATGTGCGATAGCCATGCAAAGCAAATGGCAGCATCTCATGCCAATCTTTGTACGTAACAACCATCTTCTGAATAATTCTCTTGATGTTCTTGTTAGCGGCTTCAACAACCCCATTCATCTTGGGTCTATAGGGAGAAGAATCATGATGTGTAATCTTGAACTCGCTGCACAGCTCTTTCATCATCTTATTGTTCAAGTTAGATCCATTATCAATAATGATCTTGTCTGGCACACCATATTGGCATATGAGTTGGTTGTTGATAAACCTCACAACCACCTACCTGGTCACATTTGCATACGATGCCGCTTCAACCCACATGGTGAAGTAATCAAAGGCTACGAGAATAAAGCGATGACCGTTCGACGCCTTAGGCTCAACCATATCAATCATGTTAATTCCCCACATGGAGAAAGGCCATGGCGAGGAAATAACATTCAGAAATATCGGGGGAACATGAATCTTATCCGCATAAATTTGACACTTGTGGCATTTCTTCACAAACTTGCAGCAGTCAGACTCCATTGTCAGCCAATAGTAGCCTGCTCTCAACATCTTTTTTGCCATGGCATGTCCATTGGAATGAGTACCAAATGAACCCTCATGAACTTTAGTCATCAACAGGTCTGCTTCGTGTCTATCCACGTATCTGAGCAGAACCATGTCAAAATTCCTCTTGTAAAGCACATCAGCATTAAGGTAGAAACTGCCAGATAATCTCCTCAAAGTCTTCTTATCTTTAACAGATGCCCCAGGCAGGTAAGTTTGACTTTAGAGAAAACACTTGATATCATAATACCACATCTTATCATCTTTCACCTCCTTAACTGCAAACACATGAGCTGGTCTATCCAAGCGCATTACGGTAATATTTGGGACTTCATTCCAATAATTGACAGTAATCATTGAAGCAAGCGTAGCGAGAGCATCTGCCATCCGATTCTCATCTCGAGGAATATTATGGAAGTCAACTCTAGTAAATAAAGTTGAAATTCTCCTTGCATAATCTCTATATGGGATGAGGCCAGGCTGATTCGTCTCCCATTCACCCTTAATCTGATTAACAACAAGGGTCGAATCGCCATAAACATCAAGATGATTGATCCGAAGATCAATACATTCTTCCAAACCCATAATACAAGCCTCATACTCTGCCATATTATTCGTGCATTTGAAAGTTAGCCTAGCTGTAAAAGGAAAATGTGTGCCCTGAGGAGTAATAATCACTGCCCCAATACCATTTCCATACTGATTGACAGCATCATCGAACACCATACCCCATCGGGAACCATACTCTGGCCCTTCATCGAGCGTAGGCTCATCAGAATCTTTCATTTTCAAATACAGAATCTCCTCATCAGGGAAGTCATATTGCATAGACTGATAATGTTCAATTGGTTGATGCGCCAGATGGTCAGTCAAGATACTACCTTTAATAGCTTTTTGAGCTCGATACTCAATATCATACTTAGATAACAGCATCTGCCAACGGGCAATTCTCCGAGTTAAAGCAGGCTTCTCAAAGATATACTTGATCGGATCCATTTTGGATATCAACCAAGTTGTATGATTCAACATATACTAGTGTAAACGCTTAGCAGCTCAAGCCAAAGCACAACATGTCTTCTCAAGCATTGAGTACCAAAAGTCACAGTCGGTGAACTTCTAACTCAAGTAGTATATTGCATATTCTTTCTTTCCTGATTCATCTTGCTGACCAAGAACACAACCCATGGAATCATCAAGCACAGTCAAGTACATAATCAATGGTCTCCCTTCAACAGGTGGAGACAAAATCGGAGGCTCGGACAAATACTCTTTGATATTGTCAAAGGCCTTTTGGCAATCCTCGGTCCAATCATGACGCTGATCTTTCTGGAGGAGCTCAAATGTAGGCGCACATGTGGCAGTCATGTGGGATATAAATCTCGAAATGTAATTCAAGTGTCCAAGAAAACCTCGGACTTGCTTCTGAGTTTTGGGCGCAGGCATCTCTTGTATTGCTTTGACCTTAGCAGGATCAACTTCAATACCTCTCTCGTTGACAATAAAGCCTAATAACTTGCCAGAACGGACTCCAAATGTACACTTGTTCGGATTCAGGCGGAGTTTGTACTTCCTCAAACGCTGGAAAAGCTTCAACAAGTGTTCTACATGTTCAACTTCCGTTTTCAACTTTGCAATCATATCATCAACATACACCTCGATCTCCTTGTGCATCATGTCATGAAACAAGGTAGTCATAACACGTTGATATGTGGCTCTGGCGTTCTTCAAACTGAAGGGCATCACTCGATAACAGAATGTTCCCCAAGGTGTGATGAATGTTGTCTTCTCCATATCCTCGGATGCCATTTTAATCTGATTATAACCGGAAAATCCGTCCATAAATGGAAAGACATTGAATTTAACCGTATTGTCTACCAACATATCAATGTGTGGTAGAGGAAAATCATCTTTTGGACTAACTTTATTCAAGTCACAGTAATCCACACACATTCAGACTTTTCCATCTTTCTTAGGTACATGCACAATAATGGCCACCCATTGAGGATATGTAGAAGTCACTAGAAACCCTGCATCAATTTGCTTATGAACTTCTTCTTTAATCTTTACTGCCATATCAGGATGAGTTCTTCTGAGCTTTTGCTTCACAGGCACACACTCAGGCTTCAACGACAAGAAATATTTCACGATATCAATATCTAGACCAGGCATGTCTTCATACGACCAGGCAAAGACGTCGACATATTCTCGTAGCAACTCAACCAACCCCTTCTTAACAGACTCTTCAAGGAGTTCCCCAATCTTCACTTCACGAATGCAGTCTTCAGACCCCAAGTTGACTGTTTCCAGATTCTCAAGATGTGGCTGAATGAACTTCTCTTCGTACTCAAGCAGACGGGTAATCTCATAAGGAAACTCTTCAACATTATCTTCTTCTTCCTCAAATACAAGGAACTCAAAGTTGGGAGATGGTGTTGGATCATTATGTTCAATGAGTTTTATTAACCTGCATAATGATTTTGAGTATAAAAGAGATTTCAGAATTCAAACAAGGCAAATCATTATGCAGATGAAAAAAATGATTTTATTCTCTTTTTTAGGGTTTTATGTTGATCACCAATTTCATGCGAAAAGCAAAAATGAAAAATAATTTGAAAAACAAACATTTAACATGCGATTATTGAATGAATATCATTGTACTAATCAATTATGCTAACAATGTTTTCACTTCTCCTTTTGGCATGGGAGAAGGGTTTTTAAACAAAATGAACATATTACGCTGACTTATGGATAACTGTTGGAACATCAACAGCGACCCAATTATTGCAGATTCCGCCAGGTATGACAAAGTTTCCGGAACGGACTTCCTCTTCATCTTCTTCAACAATGGCGACATCTTCTCGATCTTCATTGGTATGGATGAAACCCCCAATCCGAAACAACCCAAGATCATTAGAAACACCGGAAGAATACCCTATACCAGCCCAGGATTTATTATCTTCCATCTTTATCATTTTCCCCAAATCATTAGTTGCACCATGCTCGATGGGCAACTTCGCGTCATTGTAGGAGACAAATGAAGAAAGTCCATTCCTAGAAGGCTCAACAATAGATAAGGCTTGGAACGGAGTTCCAACTTCATCCTCAGCATCAATGTAGGAAAAAGAAGATAAATGGCTGACCAAGAGAGCCTTCTCTCCCCCTATCACCACCAACTTCTTGTTCTTAACGAACTTCAACTTTTGGTGTAGGGTGGATATCACGGCGCCTGCCTCGTGAATCCATGGTCTACCAAGCAAACAGCTGTACGACAGATGTATGTCCATAACTTGGAAAATGATATGGAAATAACTAGGTCCAATCTTGATCGGGAGGTCTAATTCACCGATCACGGTCTTGCTTGATCCATCAAAAGCTTTTACTACCACTCCACTATGCCTCATGGGAGGCCCCCGATATGAAAGTTTGGCGAGAGTGGACTTTGGCAATACATTAAGTGATGACCCTGTGTCCACCAACACATTGGACAGGGCATCGTCTTTACAATTCATAGAGATATGTAAGGCCAAATTGTGGTCTTTTCCCTCTTAGGGAAGATCATCATCACAGAAGCTCAAATTGTTGCAGGCAGTTATATTTGCAACAATGCTATCAAACTGTTCAATCGTGACATCGTGATCCACGTATGCCACATCCAACACCCTTTGCAACGCTTCACGGTGTGGCTCTGAATTCATCAACAAAGATAAGACATATATCTTTGATGGAGTTTGAAACAACTGCTCCACAACGTTGTACTCGCTCCTCTTGATGAGCCTCAGCATCTCATCACCATCCTCTCTCAACATGCCAGACTGGCCAACTAGGATAAGAGCTTTATCAGCTTTGACAACAACAAGGTCAACACCCTTCACAACAGGAATAGAATGATTTGAAGAAGAAGTCCCCACGGGTCCGGCGGGACTGAGAACATCCTTCTTCACGACGTCTTCATGGGATTTCGGCTGAGCCGAGAAAACACGACCACTATGGGTCACTCCACTAACATCGGATATGGTTACAACAGAGATTGAGGGCAACGACACCTCCTTCCCATCTTCCAGCATAACAATATTATATCGGTACGGGACCGCTCTATCTGACACATACGGGACAGGGCCCGCTGGCTTAATCACAAGAGTTGGCACCACCTTCTTCTTGCTTCCATCATACTTAATGACAACAGAATCAGGAATTTTGAATACTGGGGTAATAATGTTGACTTCGTCCTCATTACGATTCTAAATTATCTCGATCATCCCTTGGTCTAGCATCTCTTGGATGTCCTTTCTTACTTTGCGGCATCCTCTTTCATTGACAGTGCACACATGGCATCTATCATGACCGTGCTCATAGTGACTGTGCTCACACAACAACCTATGCATTTCCACCAGGGACTGCCTTATGTCATTCACATAAAGGACTTTATATTTGCCAGGGTAACCCTGAACCATATTGACAGCTTCCTTCCCATGCTCGGGCAATGGGTTCTTCTTAACATTAGGGCCTACATCCTCAAAGAATAGTATCCCACTCCTCACAAGGTCTTGCACCTTGGTCTTCAACAGAAAGCAATTTTCCACATCATGTCCAGGAGCACCGGAATGATACACACAATGAAGTTCGGGCTTGTACCACCATTGAGGATTGGATGGCACAGCAGGAGGATCTCGCGGAGTTATCAACTTCCTATCAATCAAGGAAGGATACAATTCAGCGTAGGTCATAGGAATCAGGTCAAAAGTCACCCTCTTCCTCTCATAGTTGTTGGTGCTGTGGTTGTTATTGTTGCGAGGCTGGTAAGCCTGTTGTTGTTGACGAGATTGTTGTTGTGGTTGTTGAGCTTCTCTAAAGGCAGGTGCTATGTGAGCCACCTGGTGTTGGTTGACGGCTGGTCGCACTTCCTTCCTCCTCACAGAGGGCCGTCTTTTGCTATGGGAAGAAACAACATGAGTCTCCCCTTCTTTCTTCCTGGAAAATCCTCCATATTTTTTTGCCGAATTATCATCACGGGACAGACGCCCTTCGTGGAATCCCTCTTCTAGCCTCATCCCCATATTTACCATTTCGGTAAAGTCTAAGGGAGCACTAGCAATCATGCGCTCATAGTAGAAAGAGCTCAAAGTCTTCAAGAAGATCTTTGTCATCTCCTTCTCCTCCAAGGGTGGCACTATCTGAGCTGCCAATTCTCTCCACCTCTGGGCGTATTCCTTGAAGGTTTCTTTATCTTTTTGGGACATCACCCTCAGTTGATCTCTGTCTAGAGCCATGTCCACGTTGTATTTATACTGTTTCATAAAAGCCTCTCCTAGATCATTGAAAGTGCGAATGCTTGCACTCTCTAGCCTCATATACCAACGGAGCACAACACCTGTCAAGCTATCCTAGAAATAGTGAATCAGTAGTTGATCATTATCTGTTTGGGTCGACATCTTGCGGGCATACATCACAAGATGATTGAGTGAACATGTGTTTCCCTTATACTTCTCAAAGTCAGGCACTTTGAATTTGACTGGGATTTTCACGTTGGGCACTAAGCACAATTCAACAACACTCTTTCCAAACAGATCTTTGCTTCTCAGCGTTTTCAGTTCCTTGCGCAGCTCAAGGAATTGATCCTTCATCTCATCCATCTTCTCATAAACGTCTGGGCCCTCAGATGGATCAAAATGATAGATGGTGTCTTCAACACGCGACAAAGTGTGCACCACGGGAGGTGGCACAGACATGACCGGGCTAGATGCCGGTATAGAAGCAAAAGTGGGAGCAAAACCTTCTGGTACAAAATTGGGTGGCATTCCCCAAGGGAATCCAGCAGGCAGAGTAGGAGAGAAGTGGGCGGTGGCAACAAGCACTGTTGAGGTAACCACTTCAGAAATGACTGTCCTCACGGGAGGAGTTGCAGGAGTTGGAGAAGCTTGACTATGCGCAGCAAGAACTGACTCCATCATGGCAGTCAGTCGGGAAATATCCTCTTTCAAATCTCGGTTCTCTTGCTCAAGGTGTTCCATGATCTTCAAATGATTTGCTCGAGTGTTGTACCAGTGCGTCAGCTTGTCTTCAAAATAAATGAAGAGCAAAGAGTTAGACCACTACATCAAGGACTCGGAACCAAACCTGCTTATGCATACGATGCATGCAATGCTCGTGCATATGATTTTGTTTTTTTATCGGAGGAACTTTATAAAGATCTATTTGCAAATGTTTTGAAAATATTGAACTTTTTAAGACATATGTGGAATACTCATAGCAATATAATATTTGGAAACTTTTTACACCAAAGAAGTAGTACAGTCTCGGTAACCAAATACAATACAAGAGAAAAGGAGAATGAACATCCTATGGATCCCTAGAAGCACTCGTCTAAAGCCTTCGAGATCGGAAGATACGTCGCACGAAGCCTCTTCACCTCTCTATCATAAGCTGCTTCCATGTCGGCCTTCTCTTTGGCTAGCTGATCATATCTCTTCTTCCAAAACCTAGATGAGTAAGGTAGGAGATAAGTAACCACATCATCGGGCTCGTCAATAACCTGATGCTCTAGAAACTCTATCATTGCATCCTTATCCTTGAGCTGTAGAAGAAGCTCCTCACGCTCATGAACCCAAGCACGTGAACGGTTTTCATCTCTCAACTCCTCTACTCCTTGATTAGGGAGGGTTGAAGGCCCAACCATAACCATAGGGGTAGGTCTTGGATACTCATACGACATGCGTACGCGAGGGCTCTCTTCCTTACCCAAGAGGTATAAGGTTCCAAAGCAATACAATTCTTCGGACCAAGATCATTTCTCCCTTTCCTATGAACCTTGCGCCAGGCACGGACCATCCTATCCTTCATGTTTTGGGGATCTTTACCCTCTTGAAAGAATAAGCCTTCCAACAAAATGTTGTTAGGTTTATCCTTTAAGGGGAACCCAAGCTGACGGCGAGCCAAAGTAGGGTTGTAGTTAATTCCACCACATGTACCAAGAAGAGGTACATTGGAGAACTCACCACAAGAATCAATAATCTTAACGCCATCATAAACACAATTATACCAAGAGATATCATCATTAGTGAGAGACATAAGTATCGTGTACCACCATAGACATCCCTTGTTCTCCTTGAAGGCAAGCGTCTGAGACTAGTGCGAAATAAACCACTTGTACAACAGAGGCAGACAACACACAATGGAACTACCACCCTTTGCATTCCTCATATGCAAATAGAAATAAGTGTCACCCAACAGAGTCAGAACGGGATTAAGAGAAGATAAAATCCTAATAGCATTCACATCGACGAAGTTGTCGATGTTGGGAAATAACACTAGTCCATAGATGAGAAGTACAAATATGGCTTCAAAAGCTTCCTTACTCATGGCCTTCCCAAACAAAGTAGCTTTGGCAATCAAAAAATCAGACGGGAGACCTTGAATTCCACCCTTGGTAGTCATATTGGCAACAATGTCGGATACCTCCAAGTGAAGCATATCAGCAATCTCTTGAGAGGACGGAATCTTCTCCAAACCACTGAACGACAATCGGTCAAGAATAGGTATACCCACATGATAGGCATACTCCTCTAGTGTAGGCAAAAGCTGGAAATCCGGAAAAGTGAAGCATCGATACAGAGGATCATAGAACTGCACTAACACACTCATCAGACCCTCATCCACCTTGGTAGAAAGAATATCTAGAAGCTTCCCATGGCGAGCTTTGAATTCTAAGGGCTCTAATACATAAGATGTCAGACGCCTTAACTCTTTCAAGTCGGGTTGTCTGAAACTGTACTTCTTTGTATTCCTTCTTTGCTTATCCATGTATGAAAATTTGCATATAGACCTTTTAAGTTCCTTGTCAAATCTTATTGTTGATGTCATGAATGCGGATGAATGCATGGATGCAACAAACACACTCAAGGATCAAGCAAGTCACACTACACAAAGGTCACGAGATGGCTCAAGTCATCGTCAATATCAATCATCCATTTTGGTGGATTATGGTTTACACCTTATCAACACCCAAGTTCCATTGATTTTGAGGATATACTAGAACGGATCGACAGCGAATCACGGGTTTGTTGTAAGTCACGAGCATGGAGTCTCGGTTAAGAACCACCCAACAGGAGTGTACTATGGTTAAACTTGACAATCATGTTCTAAAAGGTTCCCATAGTCATCATTCCATCTTTCAATATTATCGGATAAAACGACTACTCTTCTTCCAAAACTATTCTCAAGAGAGACTCTTATGAGTGTAGTATCATGTAACAATCGCCTCAAGTCTTACACTTGAACGACCTTCGCACTACGTCCTAAAATAGGCCAAGATGGGCTAGGTATCTAAGGTCCTTGGTTTCTAAGGTTCCTATTGGAAAGAGTAATGCCTAACCACGACTACTCGTGTGACATTAATGATCCCAATACGACCTCCACCAAGTGAATGGACTTGCAAGTTAACTTGTTAAGG
Source organism: Lathyrus oleraceus (assembly GCF_024323335.1). NCBI lineage: Eukaryota > Viridiplantae > Streptophyta > Magnoliopsida > Fabales > Fabaceae > Lathyrus > Lathyrus oleraceus. Next base: position 514,481,094 of record NC_066585.1, on the reverse strand, counting down.
AATAACTCCATACAAGTAAACAGGACTATGCCGTTCTCCTATCATAAGTGCACTCAAGTTCGGGTATAGAACTCATCTCACAAGAGACCACCAAGCATACAAGCAATTAATATATCAAGCAATTCATACATTACAAACAATACATTCATCCCATATTTGCACAAAAATATGCCACAAATAAATATAAACATACAACAAATACAAGCAAAAAGTAGGCTAAACCCACAGGGCTAGGTTGTTCCCCAGCAGAATCGCCACTTTTCTGTAGCGGGGTTTTCGTTACCTTTAGGTTTATTGACTAAACCAAAAGTCAACATACAATTCGAGTCGCCAACGCACTTTTATTTGTCCAAAGGAAAGGCTAAAAATCGAACAAAAGCCAAGTAAGAAGTTTTTCAAATAAAAAACTAATAAAAATGTCAGAGATCTAGGTAAGGGGGTTGATTATGAAATGGGAAGGTTTTACGCACCCAAAACATCCTTAGTACTCTAAGGGAACCTCTTTTTGCAAATATGTGTTGTAGGTTGGTATTTGTGAAAAGATTTGTGCAAAAGATTGGAGGGATGAGAAAAGAATAGATTATATTTACAAATTTTGTTGTTTGAATGGATGAACCCATTGCCTACGTACCATCACAAAGGAGGATCAAAACCTCGTAGTTTGGGGTAAAAATTTCAAAGATTGGTGAATTGATTTTAATCAAAATCCTTAAGGTCTTTTGTTATCAAAGGGAGAAAACTCAACCTAAACCAACAATCCACCATGTGAGGAAGGCTTCAACATGCAAGTGAGGGGTTAACCCTATAATAAGCATGGAAGGCTTATAATCCAACACTAAGGATGAGGTGAGATTTACATCAACCACTATGATAACTCAAACTTATGACTAATGTTTTTGAAAGGATTTTAACAAGTGGCCATTGGAACCATAAAACAACTTGAAATTGGTTATATTTACAAGTTAGGTTTATTTACAAAATGAAGTCAAAGTTGGATTAAAATTTATTTACAATGAGTATTTATGAAAATGGTTTTTGAAAAGTCAAAGGCTTAAGGCCTAGGTTTCTAATTTGAAATAAAGTCAAAGTTTTGAAAAATGATTTTTGGCTTGGTTAGAGTGGGGAGAAGAAAGAAGGGATATTCCTAAAGCATACAAAGATAAGAGGGGAAAGATAAAACCCTTGGAGTTCCTTTTCTTGGAGTCATAGAGATGACTCAAGATGCTCCTTTCCTTTGGACTTAGCACATAAAACAAGCAATCAATAATTTGAATTCAAGCTCCTAGGATCTCCATTTAGCTTGGCTCTTAACTTGACTACTCATGACAATGGTCCTCTTTTCATAATTTCAAGATGGGATCCCTATCACACAAAAGCAAACATCAAAAAGCTCACAACACAATAAAGGGAATGGACAAAGAATAAGTTTGAGGAGAAGTCCTTTGAGGTTAACTTTTGAATTTTAGCATTCTAAAGGCATGAGGCCTAGTTGCTCTTCAACAAATTTTGCATTCTAAAGGCATGAGGCCTAGTTGCTCTTGAACTCCTTTAAGCATAGGTAAATCCTAATTCTAAGTCCTTTCTCCTTTTGCATTGGTTCACATCAAAACAAACACAAACAACACAAAATAGCAATATATTTACACAATAATGGGCTCAAATGAGGAAAAGAAAAATGACATAAACAGAAAAGATGTGCTCAAGTGAGCAAAGATGAAAATCAATATGAATAATGAGCAAGAAATAAATGACATTAAAAGTAAATGGCAAGAAATTAAAAGCTCAAATTAAAGTTAGTAGTTCGTAAGGTTATGTTAGCTTGTCATAAGAAAATGTAGCGTTATGTTAAGTAATCGTAAGTGGACTAATGTAGTAGTCACATCTATCTGAGGCCAGTCAATAAGAATATAGGCAAAGAACACAAGTTAGAGATCATGACTAGTAAGCCAAGCTCCATAAACTTGCCATGCCAAACAAAATGGGAAGGGCCTTGTATTGACTTTTGGTTATTTGCTTGACCAAGAAGCAACCTATCTTTGACACAAAACAACTCACTTGATCATGGATCAAGTTGAATTTGGTTTGGATCAAAGAAGGTTAAACTTCTCATTTGTCAAGACCAACTTCAAGACTTTAACTCATTGGCCATTGAGGGAAAGAAAAGGATGAAGATGAAAGGGAAGGGGGGTAAGAAGTCAACAAACAATTCCAATGGATCAAGGGATAACTCATCATTGATCAAATTCATTCATCTTTCTAAGTGATGGTCCTTAAGGACTTTCAAACCACAAGATTTAATGAATTTAATCAAAGTTGAATCAGTTCAACCTCAATCAACACCAAACAGAAGAGAAATGAATATAACAAGTCAAGAAGTCAATGATATTTTTTTGTTATTTTTTGAATTAAAAGAAAATACAAATAAAAAATAAACAAACCAAAAGGAACCTCAAATTCAATTCAAAGCAACTTCAAAAAGTCCAATTAAATTCTCATAGGTTCAACATAGTCAAACAAACTTTGACTAATTTTTTCACAAATTTTTGGAATCAGAAAGTAATTAAAACCAATTATAAATAACACAATATGAATTAAAATATTAAATAATCTCAAAACAAACAAGAAATTGTTGAGACTATTTTTCGTTGACTTATCATGATCCATGGATGCTATGCAAATATTTTTGTATTTTTTAAAAGTCAGAAAGTATTTTAAAATGAATTAAAATCATTAAAAACCAAGTAATTCATAAAAAACATCAAATGAAGTCACAAAAATAATTAAAAATCATAATGTGAAACTAGATTTTTCAAGAAATATTTTGGAATTGGTCTCATATTTTTCTGTCTTCAAATGAATTTTTAATGAATATTTAAAAATAAAATGAATTAATCAGAAAATAAAAGAAAATGAAAATAAGCGAAAAAGCCTGAGCCACATGATCCAATTCATTAATTGACGTGGAACTTGTAGGTGGTTGAGATCTGAGGAAAAACGCTACACTTGAGTCAAACGCGCCACATGGAGAATTAAATGAAATATTTAAAACGGATGATGAAGATTAGATCGTGGAAAAAAGATCCAAGGGCCAGGAGCAAGCACACGTGGTGGTGGTGGTGGAAACCACCGTCTTCTCCGGCAAGACACACAAACTCCGACCATATTTGCAGAGAAATGAAACTTAATGAAAATTAAAAACAAGGCCATAGAAATGAAGCTCGTGTGATGTAGATCATTATTGTATCAATGAATTTCCCTCACTCTTCCTATATTGAGAGAAAAATGAAGGAGAAAATCATGGTGTCCACACGGATTGCTCATGAAATGGTAAATTGGATGCATCAAAGTCTTGCCTCAAGTATGAGGACTTCAGAGAATCACATAAACATAATCAAACTACATTGAATTAAGAGATTCAGATCCAAAAAGTTTGAGATTATACCTTTGAATTGATGAACTTCTGGCCACGAATTCTACAAGATCTTTGCTCCTCTTTGATCCTTGAGTGTAGTGGAAGTGATTGGCTAAGGAATCTGGCTTTAAAACTCAGCTAATGATACTGAATTTCAAGCTCGAAAGTATGAAATTTTTCGAGTGATTCCTTGGTTGAGGGTTATGGTATCAGTTCTGCAGCACTTGGGATCTCCAAAAGGTTAACAAATGAAGCTCATGAGGGTGTTATTTATAGCTGAATGGGGCTGATCACATACTTCTCTCGTGTGCATGGAATTTGAATTTTTATGTGCATGGACCTTTGTGGGCGTGTGGGAGGCCCATGGATGGCTGAAGCAACATGCTGAGATCAAGTGAAATGCATTTGGAATTACACATTGGACTGAAGATGCTTGCAATTCAAGTTATAACATAAAAATACCAAAATGCACATGAATGAAAAGAATTTCGAAACTAACAAATGGTAGACCCAAATGAGTATTGTGAGTAATGGTTGGAAATCCCTTGAAATAAGGAACAAAAGTCATATGGGCAAAAAATCATTTGGCATATGCAAATTGATCAAAACTTGCCTGGAAAATTCAAGTACAAAACATATTCAAATTATTTTGGAAAAATTCACCAAAAGTAAGCCTGATCAAACCCCTCTGTCCTCATGATACAAGCTTCAAATGAGAAAATATCCAACATCCAAGTTGTAGATCGTTTCAAGTTGGTCAATGTAGACTCAAAGTTTTCATCATTTGGATTTTCTATGACAAAGTTATTGGTATTTGAAGTTGGGTATGTTTTCAAATTCAATGAATTAGGTCCAAGATGACCTATAATGTTTTGCATTATAACATTTTTTTTCTTTAGGATTATGAAATTTTGTCCAACATAACATTTGAAGGAGGCATCTCATGATTTCCAATTCCTTTGGTCTCCCCTCAAAATCATAAATATTGAGAAAGTTATGCCCTTGGTAAGTTGACCCAAAATTAGGGTTTCAGTCAAAATGACCCATAATGTTTTGAAATGAATGATGACCTTCCAAGCTTCAAATAAACTTTTGATGAACATGCAAGTTGTTCATATGGTTTTTAGGAACAGGTTTTATTTTGGAGTCATCTTCATTTGACAAACACATCAAAAGTATATCTCATTGATCCTCAGCTTAGTCAGATGACTTGACTGGTCAACTTTTCAAGGTCAAACTTCCAATCTTGATGAATAAATGATTGACGGGCCTCAAATAGGCTCATATATGCATAAAATGATAAGTGAAAGAACTTACCTTGATTAAATTTGATCAGAGGTTGAGATTGCTTCATGGGCAAGGCACAATCAAAGCATAGTGAAATTAGGGTTTCCTTGGGAAACAATCTTCAAGCCCTTTGGTTTATCTTGATCAAATTGGAAAATTGAGATACTTGGGAGACATATATAATGATTAGGAACTTTGTGGACCATTTTAATGCTTTTTCTCTTCTTCATCTAGCCATTGCATTGGGCTTAGGAGCCTCCTAGGAGCATTGTGGAGCACATGATCACTTGAGCTTCAAAACAAAAAGAGTCAGTGACATATTTTTGTGCTTTTGGTTAGTAATCAAATAAGAAAAGCAATAATATACAATACAAGCATGCTTGGTGGTCTCAAAACACTCAAACAAGTCCCAACCCTAGGGTTAAGGAGCCAAACATGCTATGATCCTTGAAACAATGTGTCGCATCTTGAAAAATACGATTCCTCGCGATGGTCGCGGAAATATTTATATTCGAACAGAGTCGCCACCGAACTTTATTTATCCTAATGAAGGAATAGGAAAATATCGATAAAACCTTTTAAAAAAATGGAATAATGGTCGTCGCAACCATATTCGGGTTCGGGAGTTGATTACGCAAGGGGAAGGTATTAGCACCCCCTCACGTCCGTTGTACTCAACGGGAACCTTTTAGTCTAATTTGCTATTTGAATGTTAGTCAAATGTTATTTGCTTTCTTCGAGTAATTAGAGTTGATAATAGAGATGGATGAAGACCTCAGAAAGGAAAGTGGGAGGTTTTTTTATTAGTGTGCTCGGAAGATACAACAATCTCCTGCCTACGTATCCTTATGGTGCAATAAGGAAATCAGAGCATTCGTAGTTCGGGGAACTACGGTTTGTTGGTGTCTTTTAATGAATGACGGTTTAGATCTCGTCCTAAAGGATAAACGTTGGCTTGTCTACTCTCGGCGGAGGCTTAAGCACTAGTTTGTTGTCCGTATTAGAAAGGATTGACAGTGTTCTTTTCGAAAGGGTTTTGGTCACGCGGGGGTGACAAGTTGAATTGATGTGTTTGGGTGTTTTATTGGTTTCGATCGCGCGGGGGCGAAAAGTTAGGTTTAATGTGTTTGAGATGTTTTAAGAACGACGAAAGATTGAGCAATGTGGTGTACACCAATCATCCAATTCTTTCGAGGAATAATAAGGCGACCGCCTTCTACTCCCTTTTTCGTTCGAAGTATTTTGAAAGTTTGTTTGTGGATGTTGAATATGCACGGTAGTGAGGCGTACGCCTCCTACTTTCTTATTCAAAGAATAATGAGGCGTGCGCCACTTATTCCCTTATCCAAGTTTGTTTAAAGTATTTTAATCGGAAGTCGATAACTTGAGCAATATGGCGAGCGCCAATTATTCAAATAATCGAGAGATGGCGAGGCGAACGCCTCGCATCTTTTATCAACCGAAATTTAAATTGTAAAAGATATGTCTTTAGATGTCGTATTTGATTTGTGAAAATAGTTTGAATTTTGAATTGGTAGGTTTTGAAAAGTCGATGATTTGAGCAATGTGGCGTACGCCAATTATTCAAATAATCAAGGAATGGTGAGGCGAACGCCTCCCATTCTCTCATTTGAAGTTTTAGTTAAAGTTTATTTTGTGAAATTGGATTTGATCTAAAATGTGATTTGAATTTATTCGATTGCGTTTTAAATTTGACGACGAGAATTCGATCAATATGGCGTACGCCAATTATTCGAATAATCGTAAGATAGTGAGGCGAACGCCTCCTATCCTTTTATTATTAGAAATTTAGATTTAAATGGTTGTAGAATTTGTATTAATTTTGAAGAAATGATTTGAATGTGATGGTTGAAGTTTAAAATGATTTGAATTTAGAAATTATATTTAATTTGGAAAAGTGATTTGGAAATTGTATTTGGTTAAGGTTTTAATCGGGTGACAAGAACTCGAGCAATATGGCGTACGCCAATTATTCAAGTGCTTGAGAAATAGTGAAGCGAACGCTTCCTATATCCTTTCATCCAAGTTTAAATTATGAAAGAATGTGCAAAAATAATTTGAATCCGAATCGATGTGAATTTAGTTGAGTTTTGAAACGGATCATTTGGTATTGAACCAAGTTTCTACTTATGGAAAAGGTTCACTTTAAGTTGTCATATTACTTAATAAATTAATTATAAAGATGATCAAAAGGGCATGATTAAAGTATGATTCACAATTAGCACGAAACAAAAAACATTTGTGATTATTTAAACAACAAAGAAACAAAGTATCTATTTAAGATAAAGTAAAGTAATTGAGAGATGACTATCATAATTGATTTATCATACAATTTAATCCAATCGCTAATGATGTTAATAAAACTTGATTAGAGAATTTAATTAACTAAAATAAAACTAATGAATGGAGTGCAGAAAGACACTCTCAACTTTGTAGGCTTAAGGTTCAAATCAGCAAGACCAAACTTTCACCAAAAGAAATTAAGTCTAATTTTTCAATAAAGGTAGTAATGGATAAACAATGATAGTGATAACAATGAAAGACATAAATCAAAACACGAAAATCCACATTCAATTTTTTAAAGACTGTCCTCTCTGAACATACATTTCTCAATTCCCCGATAACAAATCTCACAAAAAAAATTAAGAGGGAAAAAAAATCACAAAGTGAGTTAAAATAAGAGGAGGAATGTGCTAAATAACAATCACCACATAAGCCAACAAACATTGTCCACACAAGGTCCAATTGCGGTACACCATATTACTGCATTACCATAAGGAGCTTACGAAGCTACAAGCTACTTTACCAAGTATTTTTTAACAATAACAACAACTTCAACTTAGAAATAAAATAAAAAAATAATCAGCATGACCCACAAGATGATCAATGGAGAATACTTCATAAGTACAATTAAACAAAAATCACATGATAATTATTTGCAATTTCGAAAAAAAGATCATTACATTGAATCCTAAGAAAATGTTCGACATGATAAAAATAATTATTAATAAGTTTCAGCAACTTAGTAACTCATCCACTTAATTTAACATGAACTTGAGTCATCAAATGATATTATTAACACGAGAATGCCCACCGTAACCATAATGTGCTTAATCATCTTCAACATAAATCAATAAACACCGCACAAAATCGAATCGAAAAATTACTGTATAATGGAGATAACCACACACACAACCATCAAGTGATATAACAAAATCCAAACTGAAACGATATCGGAGCAACAAACATGATGTAAATGGAGTAGAAGAGAAGTAATTTGAAATTTACCGACACCGTGTCGTCAATATTGTGGCTGCAGTTTTGTGGTCGCTTGAACTCGACACCGCTACACATTCGTTGTTGTATTGCCGTGAGATGAGAGGTTGTGTTGTCGCGTCGATATGCTGAAGAAGAGGAACGATGCGGTGTAAGGTTGAGCTCGCGGCGGAGGAAGGACGAGGATCGTAGAGAGGCGGTCGGTGAGCGTTGTTGTTGTAGTGCCTGTTCAGGATCTCGCCGGAGCCATTCATTTGGATCAGCGGTCGAAGGCGGTGTCGTGGCGGTTGAGGTTGTGAAGCGGTGATAGATCTGATGTGGGTGTGGTGATGAACGACGGTGTTAGACTCGCGTGGAAGATTGGGAGCGGATTGTTGTAGCGGAGGGCTAAAGGGGGTTCGCGGGTTGTTGAGGGTTTTGGCGATGGTACCGGCGTGGAAGGCGGAGAGGAAAAGTGGAGAAGGAGATGAATAGGGTTAGTGACGGTAGGTGTGTGTAAGAGGGATTTTCGGTCGATAGTTTCCGGCGGAAAGGTTTATGGTGGTTGTGAAGTGAGTGGTATCGACGACGATTTTGGAGGAGGCGCGTCGGAGCTGGGAGATTGTGGTGTTCTGGCGTTATGTTTGGTTATTGATGGTGAGTTCGCCAGAGGAAAACAGTGGTTGTTGATGGTGGTTGGTGGAGAAAGAAGAAGCTTTTGTTTGTTTTCTTTTTCAGAGAAGTGTGAGAGAGAAGAGAGGTGAGTGAGTGAGGATTGAGTGGTAACGTGAAGGAGTGAGAGAGATGGCGTTTGGAAGTTAAATGAATGGGAGTGGGAATGAAGAAAAATGTGAGTGTGAGGTAGCGTGAGGGAGTGAGAGAGACGGATGTAGTGATAGGTCTGTGAGAGAGAAAAGGTGAGGTGATGAGTGGTAGGTGGTTGTCATTTAATGAGTGAAGAAAACGTGTGTGGTGGATTGGAGAGAGATGGAAAACGTGAGAGAGGATCACGTGAGAGAGAGCCTTTTTTATGAGCTGTATATTTTCTTTTTGTTACCGTTGAGAGAGAGAAGAATGCCAGCTGTTAATAGAATCCAATGCAGAAAAATATATATTTTTTATTATTCATTTAAGAAAATAAACTCCTAAAATTTCTAATTAATATTTGATTCAAATAAATTCAAATTACTTTAATTAAATAACTAAACCAAAAAATATTGACCAATTAGAAATAGAAACCGAGTATAAATTTGCTCGGAAAATTAAATCGGTCACACTAAAATGATCAGCACAAAATATACTTATTGAAAAAATACGGCGTTTCTTCAAATTCTGAAAAAAATTTGCACCGGTTAAAAAGCTCAGGCGGGTCGAAATGCAACCGAAACAGCCGCTGAAAAATGCAACGAGCACACCAGGTTAAACTACGTGAACCATAGATCAATAATACTGGTGTCTGCAATTTTAATTTTGAAACTTTTTACCCGCTGATTTTTGCATGTTCTTGAGAAAGATTCAACCGATTTGTCTGTATTTTCAATAAATTTGTCCTGACTGATATTCTAGGTTTTATTCATGATGAAATGCATGTCATGTTGTGCGTATGATGCAAATTAAAAATGAAATCAGATTTACGAAAATTTAAATATGACCGGACAAAATTGGGGTATGACACAATGCACTTGTGCAATAACATGATGCCATGAGGGATCTTAGGGTAAAAATTAGGGTCTTACAGATGCCGCTTCAACCCACTTTGTGAAGTAGTCAATTGCCACCAAAATGAAACGATGTCCATTCGACGCTTTGGGCTCAATCATGCCAATCATATCAATTCCCCACATGGAGAACGACCACGGGGAGGAAATGACGTTCAACAGTATCGGAGGAACATGAATCTTATCATCATAAATTTGACACTTGTGGCATTTCTTCACAAACTTGCAACAGTCAGATTCCATTGTCAGCCAATAATAACCTGCTCGCAACATCTTCTTTGCCATAGCATGTCCATTGGAATGAGTACCAAAGGAACCTTCATGGACTTCAATCATCAATAGGTCTGCTTCGTGTCTATCCAAGCATCTGAGCAAAACCATATCAAAGTTTCTCTTGTAAAACACATCACCATTTAGGTAGAAATTGCTGGCTAATCTCCTCAAAGTCTTCTTATCTTTCAGAGATGCCCCAGGCGAGTAAATTTGACTTTGGAGAAAACACTTGATATCATAATACCATGACTTCTCGTCTTTGATCTCTTCAACAGCAAACACGTGAGCTGGCCTATCAAGACGCATCATAGATGAATTGGGAACTTCATTCCAATTCTTTACTACAATCATTGATGCCAATGTTGCAAGAGCATCTGCCATCTGGTTCTCATCTCAAGGGATATGATGAAACTCAACTTTTGTAAAGAAAGTTGAAATCCTCCTCACATGATCACTCTATGGTATCAAACCGGGTTGATTCGTCTCCCATTCACCTATGATTTGATTCACAACCAAAGCTGAATCTCCATAGACGTCTAAATACTTGATTCTGAGATCAATGGCCTCTTCAAGCCCCATAATGCAAGCTTCATACTCAACCATATTATTTGAACACTTGAAAGTCAATCTAGATGTAAATGGAAAATGCATTCCTTGAGGAGTAATGATTACTTCCCCAATGCCATTACCATTTCGATTAATAGCTCCATCAAATACCATGCCCCAACGGGAACCAGGTTCTGGCCCTTCTTCAAGCAATGGTTCATCACAATCTTTCATTTTCAAGTACAAAATCTCTTCATCAAGAAAGTCATACTGTACTGACTGGTAATCTTCAATCGGTTGGTGAACTAAATGGTCAGCCAAGACACTACCTTTGATTGCTTTCTAAGATCTGTATTCAATATCATATTCTGATAACAACATTTGCCAGCGGGAAATCCTCCCCGTTAAAGCCGGCTTCTCTAAAATATACTTGATTGGATCCATTTTGGATATCAACCAAGTGGTATGATTCAACATATATTGACGCAGACGCTTAGCAGCCCAAGCCAACGCGCAACAAGTCTTCTCCAGCATAGAATACCTTGTCTCACAGTCGGTGAACTTATTACTGAGGTAGTAAATATCATATTCCTTCTTTCCAATCTCATCTTCCTGACCAAGAACACAACCCATACTATCTTCAAGCACAATCAAATACATGATCAACGGTATTCCTTCAATAGGTGGAGACAGAATCAGAGGCTCAAGCAGATATTCTTTGATACTATCAAAAGCTTTCTGGTAGTCTTCGGTCTAATCATAAGACTGATCTTTCTGAAGAAGCTTGAATATAGGCGCACACGTGGCAATCATGTGTGATATGAATCTAGAGATATAATTCAAGCGGCCGAGAAAACCTCTGACTTGCTTCAAAGTCTTGGGTGCATGCATCTCTTGTATTGCTTTGATCTTGTCGGGATCAGCTTCAATACCCTTCTCACTGACAATAAAGCCCAACAACTTACCAGAACGAACACCAAAAGTACATTTATTGGGATTCAAGCGGAGTTTGTACTTCCTCAAACGCTAGAATAGCTTCAACAAATGTTCAACATGTTCCTCTTCATCAATGGATTTGGCAATCATATCATCAACATAGACTTCGATCTCTTTATGCATCATATCATGAAAAAGAGTAGTCATTGCTCTCTGGTAAGTTGCACCAACATTCTTTAGATCGAAAGGCATCACTCTATAATAGAATGTTCCCCAGTGTGTAATGAATATGGTCTTCTCCATATCCTCGGGTGCCATCTTGATTTGATTATATCCGGAAAATCCGTCCATAAATGAAAAGACTTTGAATTTAGATGTGTTTTCTACCAACATATCAATGTGTGGCAGAGGGAAGTCATCTTTCGGACTGGCTTTATTCAAATCTCTATAATCAACGCACATACGGACTTTTCCATCCTTCTTCGGAACAGGCACAATGTTGGCCACCCACTACGGATACTCAAGAGTAACAAGGAAACCGACATTAATTTGCTTCTGCACTTCTTCTTTGATCTTCATTTCCATATCAGGATGAGTCCTCCTCAACTTCTGCTTGACTGGCGGGCATTCTTGCTTCAACGATAATCTATGCTCCACAATCTCAGAATTGAATTGAGTTTTTATTAATGATCAAATTTGAAAATGCCAAAAATGTTTACTTCTCCCTTAAGCATAGGAGAAGGATTTCCAAAAACAATAAAAGCAATTACTTAGAGAGATGCATAATAACAGGAACATCATCAGTAGTCCAATTGTCGTAAGCTTTTCCATGCGTTACAAGATTGGTGCAGTCTTCATCTTCATCACCCTCGATCACGACAACTAAGTGTTGTTCATTACCAAGAATGAACCCTTCACTACGGGAACTGGGTTGCACATCTTCAGCTTTAGATGAACCTTGTTAGAATCCAAAACCGGTTCTGCTCTGGTTCTTGGTGACTTCTATCATTTGTCCCCACTAATCAGAAATACCGTCTCCGACAATCTTCTTGGCGTCTTCGGAAGAGGACATAGGTGCCCCAACTCTCTTTTCTCCAGTAATATATAGAGCTTGAAACGGAGTTCCAACCTCATCCTCAGCTTCTACATAAGAGAAAGACGACATATGGCTTACCAACAAAGCCTTCTCCCTATCAATAATAACAATCTTTCCATTCTTGATAAACTTCAATTTCTGGTGCAAATTTGACATCACTGCTCCTGCCTCATGTATCCATGGCCTTCCTAACAAGCAACTATAGGCCGGGTGGATATCCATTACTTGGAAAGTAATTTGGAAATCACTCAGATCTATTTTCATAGGAAGGTCCACTTCACCAATCACAGTCTTGCGAGAACCATCAAATACTTTGACAAACGCGCCACTATATCTCATTGAAGCTCCGTGATACATCAATCTAGAAAGAGTTGATTTGGGAAGAACATTCAATGAAGAACAATTATCAACCAATACGTTTGACAGAGCATCCTCCTTGCAATTCATTGAAATGTGCAACGCCAAATTGTTATTTCTACCCTCCTCAGGAAGTTCCTCATCATAGAAGCTCCAGTTGTTACAGGACGTGATATTAACCACAATATGATCAAACTGATCAACCGTTACATCATGCTATACATAAGCTTGCTCCAATACCTTTTGCAATGCTTCTTTGTGCGCTTTAGAATTCATAAGCAGAGACATCCCTGAAATTTTGGAAGGAGTTTGGAGCAACTGCTCCACCACATTAAACTCGATCTTTTTAATCAACCAGAGTACCTCATCATCATCTTTAGGATTCAAACCGCTGGATTCACCATACTGACACTTTGGAGCGCTAATCGGATCAACTGCAGGCACTTCAACACTCTTACTGGCAGATACATCTTCAACATTCTTTGGGAACACCGACCCAAAAACACGACCACCACGGGTCACCTTTGTAACTTCAACAATGCTCACAACAGAACTGGTCGTAGGTAATGGAACCTCTTGACCTTTCTCTAACATAGTAGCATTGTACTAGTACGGAACAACCTTATCGGATGCATACGGGACTGAACCCGCTAACCGTATTACCAACAATGCTACCGATCTATTTCTGACACTATTATTGCTGCTGCTATCAAATTGAATCACCATTCTCTCTGGAGTTTTGAATACAGGAACTATAACATTCACATCGTCACCCAAGTGACGGGACTGAAGAATCTGGATAATACCCTCATCCATCAACCTCTGGATGTCTCTCTTCACAACTATACAACCTCGGGGATTAACACTACAGATTGCACAACCATCATGGTCATGCTCACAATCACTTACCAAACAGATATCCTTGTGCATCGTCACCAAGGACCTTCTAATGAAACGGACATCATATACTTTGAACTCCCCAAGACAACCATCTACCATGTTAACAAAAGGGTTACCATGAGTAGGTAGTGGGTTAGCTTTGACATTCGACACACGGTCCTCAAAGGACACCATCCCACTTTTAACCAATTTCTGAACTTTGTACTTCAAGGGGTAACATTTCTCAATATCATGGCCAGAAGCCCCTTGATGAAAGACACAATAAAGCTTTGGCTTGTACCACCATGGAAGTGGTTCTGGAATTTGCGGAGGATTTCTCGGTTGCAAAAGGTTCTTGAGAACCAATGATGGATACAATTCAGCATAAGCCATAGGAATCAGGTCAAAAGAGACCTTCTTCCTCTCGAAGTTTTGTTGTTGTTGATAACTGTTGTTGTTGTTGTTGTAGTTGTTTGTTCTTTGCGATGGCTGTTATTGACGTTGTTGTTAAACTGGCGTTGATTGATTGTTGGAGAGTACATGAATAACATATGATACTTGATGATGGTGTTGACGGGGTTGTGGATTCCTTCTAACAAGAGGCCTCCTCTGCCTCCCAACTGATATTACGTTAGTCTCGCCTTCTTTCTGGAAAACCCACTACCATACTTCTTGCTAGACGAAACCTCCTCTTTAGACAACCGTCCCCCTCGGACACCTTCTTCTAACCTCATCCCCATGTTTACCATTTCGGTAAAATCGCTAGGGGCACTGGCAATCATGCGCTCATAGTAAAATGAGCTCAGGGTCTTCAGAAAAATCTTGGTTATCTCCTTTTCTTCCAAAGGAGGGGTAATCTAAGCAGCTAGCTCTCTTTATCGCTGAGCATACTCTTTGAACGTCTCCTTGTCCTTCTGAGATAACGACCTCAACTGGTCCCTATCCGGCGGCATATCCATATTATATTTGTACTGCTTCACGAAAGCCTCACCCAAATCATTGAACATGCGGAAAATTGCACTATCCAAACCCATGTACCACCTCAGATCGGCACCATTCAGACTGTCTTGAAAATAATGAATCAGTAACTGATCATTATCAGTTTGTGTCGAAATCTTTCTAGCATATATGACGAGATGACTGAGCGAACAACTATTCCCCTTATACTTTCAAAGTCAGGGACTTTGAACTTCATCGGGATCTTAACATTGGGAACCAAGCAAAGTTCCGCATCCTTCTTGTCGAACAAATCTTTTCCCCTCAGGGTCTTCAACTCCTTTCGCAAATCAAGGAATTGGTCTTTCATTTCATCCATCTTCTCATAAACATCATGGCTCTTAGACGGCTCAGAATGATAGATGGTGTCCTTAACACGAGGCAAAGTGTGAACAATCGGTGGTGGAACATACATGACCGGGATAGATGTTGGCATGGAAGCAAAAGTAGGCGCGAAACCCTCAGGCACAAAGTTGGGTGGCATTCCCCACGGGAATCCGGAAGGCATGGCAGGAGCGAAATGAGCGGCAAGCACGGTTGAAGAAACAACCTCTGATATGACCGTCCTCTGAGGAGGAGGAGTTGCAGGCGTTCGAGAAGATTGACTTTAAGCAGCTAGGACTGACTCCATCATGGCAGTCAGACGGGCGATCTCGTCCTTCAAGTCTCTGTTCTCTTGCTCTAGATGTTCCATAATTCACGGATGATTGGGGCGGGTATTGTATCGATACGTTAGCTTGGCTGAAGCACAGAAGAAGAACCAATAAGACATCTGGTGAAAGAGAAACCTGCTATGCAAATGATGCTTGAAATGCAATGTTTGATTGTTTTTTATTTTTAAGGAGATTACTGTTTTATTTAAAAATATATAATAATAACAATTGCATAATTTTATTGACCATAAAATCTCTTTTATTTATATAATTGGAAGGATTACACTGAGTACAATTTCAGAAACCAAAATACAAAATACAAGAGAGAAGGAAACTAGTCATCCTAAGGATCCCTAACAACAATGTCAAAAGATCTAGCTACAGGCACGTACTTCCTTCGGATGTGTCGAATCTCGGACTCAAAAGAAGTCTTAATCTAAGTCTTCTCGAGGACAAGCTGATCAACAATCTTCTTCCAAGCAATGGAAGGCTGAGGCATACTAGAGGAAGATTAAACCTCTGGCTTTCTTTGTCTCTTCATTACTCGGTCTTCAAGAAGCTCAATAAGCGCGTCTTTGTCCTTAGACTCAAGCTGCAACTCCTCAGGCTTTCGCCTCAAAGCATGGAAACGCTCTTCCCATATATCCTTCTCTTGCTTCATCTTGGCAAGTGCGTCTTCCAACTCCTCTACATCCTGGTTAGGGAGAGTTGATGGATCAACCACAACCGTAGACATAGGTCTCTCATAAGCATACAACATCTTCAATTCCAAAGCTCTCTTCTCCATCCAAAGAGTGTAAGCTTCCAAAGCTACACAGTTGCATGGACCAAACTCGGATCTTCGTTTCCTATGCACATTGTGCCAAGCATGCACAATCTTCTACTTCAAATGTTAGGGATCTTTACCCTCTTGATATAAAAGACCTTCTAACTGAGTGTTATTAGGTTTGTCTCTAAAGGGGAACCCGCGTTGACGACGAGCCAAAGCAGGGTTGTAGTTGATTCCTCCTTGTGTACCAATAAGAGGCACATTAGATAATTCACCATAACAATCAATAATCTCCAAGCTACTCAATGAAGAATCATACCAAACTATATCATCATTAGTGAGAGACATAAGTCTCTGAGACAACCTTTGATATCGTTTGTTCTCCACAAAAGCAGGCGTCTGAGGCAACTGCGAAATAAACCACTTGTACAAAAGAGGAACACATCAGAAAATAGTTCCACCACCTTTAGAATTCCTTAGATGCAAAGAGAAGTACATATCACCCAACAAAGTAGGCACAGGATTCCCAATCAAGAAGATCCTAATGGCGTTAACATCAACAAAACCGTCAATGATAGGGAACAAAGTTAAACCATAGATGAGCAACACAAAGATAACTTCAAAAGCATCCATACTACCGGCTTGAGCAAAGGTAGTAGCTTGCTTGATGAGGAAATCATAAGTCAATCAAAACAATCCTTCTTTCTTCACCGAATGAGCCTCTATCTCAGACTTCTTCAGATGAAGAGCTTCAGCTATGATATGAGATCTGGGAATCTCTTCCAATCTACTAAAAGGCACTTTGTTAGAAACAGGTATTCCTCTAACGTAGGCACAAGCTGATAATCAGGAAAAGTGAAGCAATGGTAGAGAGGATCATAAAACTGAACCAACACACTCAACAGTCCTTCGACCACATCAGCAGACAAGATAAACAAAAGCTTTCCATGACGTTGCTCGAAATCCAAAGGATCTAATACAAGGGATGATAGCTTCCTTAACTCTTTCAAATCTGGACATCTGAAACTGTACTTCTTAGTGTTTCTTCGTCCACAATCCATGATCTGAAAATATTTGCAAATAAGACCTCAGTTCCTCGAAATTATTTTTGGTGTGATGAATGTTATGATGCGCATGAATGCATGAATGCATGAATGCAACCATCACAAATAAGGGATCATACACAAGGTAAACAAACAAAGGTCAAGGGATGAAGCAAGTCATTGTCAAGATCAATCATCCATTTTGGTGGATTATGGTTTACACCTTATCAACACCCAAGTTCCATTGATATTGACAAGACTTGATTGGATCAACCGAGAATCAAGGGTTTGTTGTGAGTCACGAGCATGGAGTCTGGGTAAGAACCATCCCAAAAGAGTGAACTAAGGATAAAAACCTGTAGATCAACCCATAATATTCTCAAGAGAAACTCGTTTGAGTGTAGTATCGCGTAACAACTGTTATCAAGTCTACACTTGAACAGTCTCTGCACTACATCCTAAATAGGCCAAGATGGGTTAAATGTTCTACGGTCCTCAGCTTCTCGGACCCCAAATTAGAGATAGTAACGCCTAACCACAAATAACTTGTGTGACATTCATAACTCCAAAAGGGTCTCCACTGAGTAGATGGGTCTCAAGCCAACTTGTTAAGGACTACTCCACACAAGTCGAACATGACTATACCATTTTCCTATCTTAATTGCACTCAAGTTCGGGTTAGAACTTATCTCACCACTTAGAGATCACCAAGAACAACAAACAGATTATATCACACAACCAAATATACATACATCAAATATACAAATATATACACACAAAAAAGTAGGCTAAACCCACTGGAGACTACTCCCCAGCAGAGTCGCCACTTAATTTATGTAGCGGTAAATTCATGACCATCAAGCTATGGGTAAGTTAGACGTCAATTAAACCATAGTCGCCACCACGCTTTTATTGTTTCCAAGGGAAAAGGGAAAAGTACGAACAAAACCAAAAAATAAGAAGTTTTCAAATCAAAACTAATAAAATTCCAGAGATTACAGTTAAGGGGGTTACTTACACATATGGAAGGTGTTAGCACCGAAAGTGTCCTAGGTACTCCTATGGAGACCTTTTTCACGTGCGTATGTGTTTTTGGTATAAAATGATGTTCGCGATAAATAGAGTGTGGGGGTGAGAAAAGAATTCATTAATTATATTTTTGTGTTTGACAAGACCTTTGGACTTGTGCCTATGCACCAACATAAAATGAGGGATCAAAACCTCGTTGTTCGTGGTAACAATTTCAAAGTGGATGTATTGCTTTTAACAAAAATTTAAGTTTGACAAAGGCACGAAGGGCCTAAAAAAGTTTGAATGGGTGTTAGTTCTTTTTGTCTTTTGAAATTTTAAGTCAAGTATAGTTAGATTCATTTACAAGTTTGATTAAGAAAAGACTTTAAAAATTCAATGGCATAAGGCCAAAGTTTCTATTTTGAAATATGGTAAGGGGGTTGGTTACATAGAGGGAACGTGTTAGCACCGAAAGTGTCCTAGGTACTCCTAGGGAGCCGTTTTTTGTGTGTACATGTGTTTTGGTATAAAAGATTTTTTCAATAACTAGAGTGTGGGGATGTGTAGCGGTAAATTCATGATCATCAAGCTATGGATAAGTTAGAGATCAACAAAACCAGAGTCGCCACCGCACTTTTATTATTTCCAAGGGAAAAGGGAAAAAGTACGAACAAAACTCAAAAGTAAGAAGTTTTCAAATCAAAACTAATAAAATGTCAGAGATTACAGGTAAGGGGGTTGGTTACACAGAGGGAATGTGTTAGCACCCAAAGTGTCCCAGGTACTCCTAGGGAGTCCTTTTTTGTGTGCATATGTGTTTTGTACAAAAATGATGTTTACAAACAAATAGAGTGAGGGGATGAGAAAAGAATTCATTAATTATATTTTTGTGTTTGACAAGACCTTCAGACTTGTGCCTACGTACCAACATAAGAATGAGGGATCAAAACCTCGTAGTTCGTGATACAAACTTTATAGTGGATGCATTGATTTTAACAAAATTAGTTTGAAAGGCACAAAGGCCTGAAAATGGTTTGAATGAGTTAGTTCTTTTTGACTTTTTGAAAGTTTAGGTCAAGTATAATTAAGTCCATTTACAAGTTTGATTAAGAAAAGAAGTTTGAAAATGCAATGGCATAAGGCCAAAGTTTCTAGTTTGCAAAGTGGTCAAAATTTAGAAAAATAACAAGTTCAAACAAAGAAGTTTTTAAAAGGAGGGAGAGATTTTAAAATTAAAGAGATGGGGAGGAGATGAAGAGACTAATCATATGCACAAAATTAAAAGTTAAGAGTTAAAAAGATCTGACTGATGGGTAGCAATCCAATAGGCAAGAATGCCATATAGAAACCCCACATTCCCTTGGATATTAGAATCAAGCAACAAACAATGCATACAATATTAACTTGAAGAGCAAGGCATCAAATAAAGATAGCCACATCCAAGCTTTAGCCACTCCATGATCTTCTTCAAAATTAGCCCATGTAACAGATGAATTTCACAAGTCACAGGTTCAAAATAACAGCTTCACAATGATCATGTTGCAGATGAACTCAAAGGGATCTTGAATGATGTATTACATGAAGTTTCAAATTGCTAGCACTTGGTTTCACAATATTTGGCATTGGCCAAGTCCTTTAGCATAGGAAGGTTGGCTAAATTCTAAGTCCAATTTGCCTAAGATCAAGTCAATAGTCCATACAAAAGATTTTTAGGGTTTTGTTCTTATTATATACATTAATGATCCAAGACCACACAAACAAACAAAATATTCACAAGCAATATATATCACACAATATGGTCCAAATGGACAAAAGGGAAAATGAATTAACATAAACAATTAGAATGGTATGAATAATGGCAAATGAATAGAACTTAAAAATTAAAGTGCATTAAAGTAAAGGACTTGAAATTAAATGTTTGTTGTTAATGAGTTAGAAGTTAGTATTGTTTTTCTTTTGCTTTTTTTGTTTTAAGTCATTCTTTGGAGAACACTCAACCCACTTATCACAAGTATGGATCCTTGAGCCAATACATCTTCCAAAGGAAGGAAAAAAGGCCAAGTTTCCACACAATACCATGAAAGAGGGGAGCCTTACAATCTCACTAACTAGAATGCTATGCCTTTTGTGTCAAAAACTTAGCACTATGTTAAGCAATCGTAATTGGACTTATGTAGAAGTCACAACTATTTGGGGTCGGGCAATAGAACTTTGGTGTTAATGCATGTTAGAGACATAGTATAGTGGACTATGCTCATGAAACATACCACACACAAAAAGGATATGCAAAAGAGGTGGCGTAATCTCATCCATACTTATGTTAATTTTACAATCAACTAGCCTTAGGACTTAGAGATATCATAGGCCAAATGAGATGAATGCATAAATAATGGGAATGAGATGAAGAGGGTGGGGAATGGATCAAAACTCAAATTGGTCAAAGGAGGACCATTACCAAATTAATATCATCCATTCATTTTGGGAGATGGAATGTACATTCCATCAATCATCTAAATCCAATGATATTAACTTGACAAAGTCAAATCAACCTTGACCAAGGCCCAACAACAAGAGTCAAACTTATACAAGTCATCACAATAGGCCAACACAATTAATTGGCATTTATTCAAATTAAAAATACTAAAATAATACATTTAAATTAAATTTGATTTGTCAAATTCCTAAAACCTCATCAAAACACCAAAGAAATGGCCATGGGATTTATCATAGGTCAAACTTGGTCAAAGGACATTGGAGAAAAAAATTCAGAATTTTTAAAGACTTAAAAGTATTTTTAAACAATTAAAAATAATCACAAAATCAATTAAATCATGAAAAATATTAATAATGATCCAAAAAATAATTTTAATTCAAAATATGAAAGAGGAAATTATTTGAAATTATTTGGTGAAACTCTCATATTTTTTGGATCAATATTAAAATTAC
The DNA here is from genome assembly GCF_024323335.1 of Lathyrus oleraceus. Taxonomy (NCBI): domain Eukaryota; kingdom Viridiplantae; phylum Streptophyta; class Magnoliopsida; order Fabales; family Fabaceae; genus Lathyrus; species Lathyrus oleraceus. Next base: position 514,459,896 of record NC_066585.1, on the reverse strand, counting down.
TATGAATTAATGAAAATAAGCTAATTAAAATTCCATGGTGCACTGCAGTCAACGCGGCATAGGCTTGGTAGTTAAAAGCAATGCACGAGATTAAAACATTTCAAACTCATCTAATGGCTCTGAACACTTCCAGCTCATCGCCGGAGCCAAAGGTCGGTCATCTTCTCCGATGATCCTGGCCGGACTGGTTCAATCATCACCACATCATAAATGACAAAAGAGGACATGATCTGAAAGATAAAATGGTGTAGATCACGAATATCACCTCAATTTTAACTAACTCCACATATATAGAAATATATGAGGAGTTGAATTTTGAGGTATGTCAACTGAGTTGCTTCAATTTGACCTCTAAGCAACTTAATCTTCTTGCCTACATTGGTAGGGCTTCAGACAACCAAAGATCCAAGAGAATTAATGAGAATTGAGTGATAATCGAAGAGATGAAGTTTTCTGAAAATTACCTTCAATGTTGTGCAGAACTTGATGTTGCTTGCTTCAAACACGATCTGATCACACTTGAGAAGCTTACAAGAAGTGATTAGCAAGGGTGCAAGGCTTTGGATCCTGGAGTTTTTGAATCTCCTAAAGTTGAGATTCAAACTCAATTTTCAAATTGAAAATTCTCAGGTTTTCCTTTAGAATGAGAGGGTTTGAATTGGGGGGTAAAGCTGGTGCGCAAGGGGTGTTTGAATTGAGCACAGAGGTCATGTATTTATAGCATGAGGGAGTGATATTTGCATACTTCAAATTTTGTCCAAATTTAGCAATGTGAATGGCACGAGTGCATGGGCATGTACAGGCCCAAAAGGCAATGCATTAAGGTCCAAAATTAATCATGTTGAAGTCTGATTGAAGCTTGATTGGCAAGGCAATGTGAAATGAAGTTTGTGCATTTGATTTCTTCCAATGATGCAACTCTGTTAAAGCCATGCGCAGCCATAGCAAACCTCATCCAAAATGCATGAACTTGGGTTTTTTAGAAAGCTTGGGTCAAGAGGAACAAGTTTGATGTTTAATACTTTTTCATTTGGAGCTTGGATCATGGTGAATTTTGAGGTGGAAGTTTTGAAATTTCAACATGTTGAAATTTTTTCTAAGTGTCAAGCCGTATATTTCAATATTCCACCTTACTTAACTTTATATGTGAGCTTCAAATGAGAAAAGTGTCTTCATCAAATTTGTAGTTATTTCAAAAACCTTCAAAATGGTCACAAATTTCATGTCATTTGGGTTTATAATGATAGAGTTATGCATTTTTGAAGTTTGGAAAAATCACTTGTTCAATGGTATAGGTCAAAAATGACCTATAATGTATCCTCATATCACATGATCATAAAAGTTGAATTTGCTTCCACTACAAACATCAAAGTTGAAGTATACATCTTGAATTTGATTTTGCAACTTTTAAATCTTTCATCTCATAAAAATTGAGCAAGTTATGACCTTGGGAAGTTGACTTTCAAATTAGGGTTTAGACAAAATGACCTATAATGTTTCAATATAGAAGATAATTTTCCAAGCAAAACTAGCTCTAGGTATCAACATGAAAGTTATTTGGAATGTTATTCAGAGTAAATTTTCTCTTGGAATAATTTTCATATGGTGAACATTTTAGGAGATAGGGTCTAGGGAGACCCAGTTTTGATCAGATGAATTCATTTGGCCAACCACCATCAACCAACTTTCTAACCTTCAATTCTCTTGACTTTCTTGGCTCATGGTAGATAATATATGCATAAGATGATTAATTTTTAAGTGTACCTTGAAATTTTTTATCAATTGGTGAGATAGCTTGTTGGAGAAGTTACTCAAGATACCTAGTCAAACTAGGGTTTCCAAGGCAAATCACCCTCAAACTCTTAAAGTAAACTTGATCAATATGACATGTAGAGATCAATGGAACTCATATATGATGCTCATAACCATTCTTGGATCAATTCATGGTTGTGCTCTTTTTCATGAGGGTATCAAACCCTGGATATGAAATTGATAGATCAATGGTGATCATGCCCTACCTACAAAAGAGTTAGGCAAATACAAAGACATATTTTTGGTTAGTAAAAATGATAAAATACAAGTATGATACAATCACATGGTGCTTGGTGATCTCTTCCAAAACAAACCCAATGAAAGAGGGGTAAGGAGGATGCCAAGGTATGATCCCAATGCTAATGCATATGATGAAATTCCATGAGGGATCTTAGGGTCAAAATTAGGGTCTTACAGCTGCCCCTATTTAAGGACATTCTAACTGAGGAGGTGAAGGTTAAAATCTTTGGCTCGACTCAGTAGAATGGGCTTAAATAACAACATAGAAACAAATTTTGGTCTCTAAGAGACCTCATGATGCATATGATATGAAACCGAAAATCCGCAGGAGCATAATGCATTCCTTAAGGAAAACTCACCGGGGAGACAAAGACTCTGAGGGGGAAAGGAGTTATGTGTAGGCCAGACTACGACTTAAAACTGCTAGGGGACTAGAGGAATTCCATACAAAATGGAAAGACTCAACCGAGGAAACAAAACATCTACAGGGAATACGAGTAGATCAGGATGCAATTGAAGTACTTGGATCATGCAGGAAAAGTGATTTCACTAAGGAAATACACACTCAACTCAACTGGGGAAGAAATAAACTTCAACACATGAGGAGCAAAAGTTTATTATCCACTACCTGTTACTGAGTATGGAGATAATAAAGATCTGACAGAGAGGACACCCGTCACCGGTTAGGATGAACATATCAAGAATGACTCACTGGGAACTGTAAGACCCCAATTTTGACCCTAAGATCCCTCATGGCATCATAACATTTGCATTGGCATTACCTCAAGGATCATAAGCATTTTGGTTCCCTTTGCCTTTGGGGTGGGACCTCTTGTGAGTTGGTTTGAGATCACCAAGCATGCTTGAATTGTATATCATTGCTTTTATCATTTTTATTCACTAACCAAAAGCACAAAAATATGTCACTAACATCTCTTGTTTGTAGCTTGAGCAGTCACAAGGTCTAAAGCTTCTAGGAGACCCTATGTGCATTGATATGGCCAAGGGAAGATGAAAGCAAGCATGAAAATGGTTCCCAAAGCTCTCATCCATAAAATATGCCTCCCAAGTATCTCAATTCATCATTTTGACCAAAGCAAATCAAGGGGTTTGAAGCTTGTTTCCCAAGGAAACCCTAATTCATCTGTTCATCAACTGTGCCTTGCTCATGAAGCAACCTCAACCCATGATCAGATGCAATCAAGGGAAGTTCTTTAATTAATCATTTCATGCATATTTGAACTTATTTGAGTGTCCTCAATCATCAATTCATCAATATGTAAGGTTTGGACTTGAGAAGTTGATCAGTCAATTCATCTGACTATTTTGAAATACACTGAGACCTAACTTTTGATGTGTTTTTCAAATGGAGATGACCCTAAGAGTAAAAATGTTCTTAAGGATTATATGAACAACTTTCATGTTCATCAAAAATTTATTTGAAGCTTGGAAGGTCATCATCCATTCCAAGACATTATAGGTCATTTTGACTGAAACCCTAATTTTGGGTCAACTTCCCAAGAACATAACTCTTTCATTTTTCATGATTTTTAGGTGAGACAAAATGCATTGGGAAGATTAAGATGTCTACTTAAAATGTTATGTTGAGCAAAATTTAAAAATCTCAAAATAAATACATGTGATAATGCAAAACATTATAGGTCACTTTGGACCAAATGCATTGAAATGTGAAAAAGTCCAACTTCAAGTGCCCATAACTTCTTCATCAAAAATCCAAATGATGAAAACTGTAAGTCCAAATTGATTTTATTTAAGATATCTACAACTTTGATGTTGAAGATTTTGTCATTTGGAGCTTGCATCATTAAGACAGAAGGGCTTGAACTTTGGCCAATTTTGAAAATTTCACATATGCATGTTTTGCACCCTACACTTCAAGTTCAATTTTCATTAATTTCCAAGGCCCAAATGGAGTTTTGATCAACATAACATTTGTTCCTTATGCAATAAGCTTTCCAACCGTTACTCATAAGGTTGCATTTCAACTTTGGACATGGCATTTTCGAAGACTTCAATGTAATAGTGCATTTTTGGAAAATCATTTCAATTGCCATGCATGAGCTAACACAATCCAATATGCACGTCCATTCTACTTACATCATGCATAAGCTTTCATATCCAAGTGGAATTGGGCCCTCCATGCGCCTGTACAGGCCCATGCATGGAGGCCCTTTCCATCCATGCAAGTTTTGATTCATGCATTCAGCATTGATTCAGCTATAAATATAATGCCTTGGCCTCTCATTTTAGCAACCTAAAGGCGCCCCAATTGCTGCTGAATTGAAATCCTAGCCATCACTAAAGGAACTATCTCATTTTCTCTTTAATTATTTCAGATCTGAATTTTGATTTCATTGATCAATCTTCAGATCTCAAAGTTCCTAAACTTTCTCTTCTTGATCCATAGTGCCTACTGTTAGCAAAAGCATCCAAAGATCTTGACTCCAAGCCTTGCAATTCAAAGGTTTCCTTCAACTGTTATTTGCTTCGAACCAGCTTGTATAGTGTTCCATTTGCTTTGTTATTGTGTGATCTGAAGTCCTCTACATAAAGACAACATTGTTATGCTTTCAATTTTTGAAAATCATGAAGTTCACATGAACACCACAAAATTTCCACTTCTGATTTCTCTCAATCTAGAGATCTAGAATGGAATTGAGTGGTACAGGGGTGATGTACATCACCCCAGCTTTCGAATGCTGCATGGATCGTGCATTTTGGTTGCCTTTTTTTTCCTCTGCAATTTTTGAACCTCGCCGGTGCTAGCCAGAGAAGATGGTGGCGCTGGCCACCGTCTGTTCTCCAGATTCAATCAGAGCCTTCCATTTCATTTTTCAGATTGAATCTCAACTGTGCCTTGTTATGACTTACAATAATGCCACATGTGATGCATTGACTAAGGCATATGGTAGGCGCGCGCGTTTAGGCCTCATGATTTGCCAGCTCAATTAATGAGCTCAAATCCAATGGCTCACGCTTTTTCCTATTTTCTAATTTCTGATTTTAATTTCTTTTATTTCTTTTAATTCCATTTTATTTTTAAAATTTATATCTCTCTCATTATTGGTCCAACAATTATGGGACCAATTTCATTCTTCTCCTTTTAATTTCTACTTTCTAAAAATGATTTTTAATATTTTTTATTTTATCATTTGATATTTTTTAGTAATTTTCTCTTTTCTGGTTTTTTTTTAATTCATTTAAAATAGTTTTTTATATTCAAAAAATACAAAAATATTTTTCCAACCTCTTTGAATGATGATAGATCTATGAAAAATATTCTCATCAATTTATTAATTGATTGGAGATTTATTTGAGATTTTAGTTCAATTAGGTTATTTTTATGCATTTTTAATTGATTTAAAATAGTTTCTGACTTTAAAAAATGCTGAAATTTTTTGTCAAACTTTGTTTGACCTTGTTGAACTTGGGATAGTTCACTTGGACTTTTCAAAGTTGATTTGAACTGAGTTTAAAGTTTGACCTTTCTTTATTATTTTAATTCAAGTTTTATTTTAATATTAAAAAATGCCAAAAGTATTTTATTTGTTTCTTGACTTCTAATCTTGATTTTGCTTCTGTTTTCTATTGTTTGACCTTGATCTTCTCCACCTTTGGTCAATGCTTGTTGATTAATACATACCATGTCCATTAATGCACTTTAATTCTTCCTCTTCTTCTTCTTTTTCTTTTTTTGATCAATGAGTTAAAGATTGGTGGTTAACATTGATACATGGAGGTTTAATCTTCCTTGATTCAAATCTAATTCATCTTGATCATGGATCAAGTGAATGGCTTTGCATTAAGGATAGATTGCTTCCTAAATCATGCAAAGAACCTAAATCAATACAAGATCATTTCTCATCTTCTTTTTGGCATGGCAAGTTGTTGGAGTTTGATTCACTAATCAAGACCTCTAACTTGTGTTATTGCCTATATTATTATTGACCGGCCTCAGATAGTTGTGACTTCTACATAAGTCCAATTACGATTGCTTAACATAGCGCTAAATTTGCCTTATGGCACATTGACTATTAACACTAACCATTAACCATTAACATTTACTTCTTGCACTTTAGATTTATGCAATTTATTATTCTTGTACATATTATTCATTTTCTCTTTCCCTTTGCTCATTTGAGCACATGTTTATGTTAATGCAATTTGCCTTTTGGTCACTTGAGCACATAACTGTGTATATATTTTTGTGCTTGTGTTTTGTTTTGATTGTTGTGGACCAAATACAAAGAAATGGACAAATGGACTTAGTTTCTAGGACTTTCCCTATGCAAATTGGATTAAAAGGACCTTAATGTTGAAGATGGATTAGAAGGACCAAACCTCTAAACTCACTCTTGTCCATTCTTGATTTACTTCATAAAACTCTTTGATGTGTGTGATTTTGTGCTAGGGGATCCAATGAGAGTTCAAATTGAAGAATCATTGCCATGTTCATCCAAAGTGAAAGATGCAAGAGACATGGGGATCTTCTAAAAGCTTGTTTGATTGTGTTGATTGCTTGAGCTTACACTTATTTTTACTTGCATATTCCAAAGGATGGGAGCTACTTGGATCATCAATATGATCTCAAGAGAGGAACTCCATTTGTGGTTTTATTTCTTATCCCTCATCTCTTGTATGATTAGGACTTTAGCCTTTCTTCTTCTTCCCTCCACTCTAACCCAAGCCAAAACTTTTGTGCAAACATTTAACATTTGTTTTCAAACATTAGAAACCTAAGCCTTATGCTTTTGATTTTCAAATTTTCTTTTCATAACACTTATTTTGAATTGAACTTTTAAGTCAACTTTGACCATATTTTGTAAATACTTTTCATTGGTAAATACAACCCATTCAAATGTTTTTGTGGTTTCAATGGCCACTCTCTTAATCAAAACTTTTCATAACCTTTAGCTATTAGGTTTGAGTTATCCTTGAGGTAGATGTAATACTCACCTATATCCTTAGTGATGGACAATGAGCCTTCCACGCTTATTATAGGATTAACCCCTCACTAGCATGTAAAAGCTATCCTCACATGGTGGATTTGTGGTTTTAGGTTGAGTTTTCTCCCTTGGATAACAAAAGACCTTAAGGCTTTTGGACCAATCAATTCACCAACTCATTTTGAGATTTTTACCCCGAACTACGAGGTTTTGATCCTAATATTTTTTAAGATGGTACGTAGGCAATGGGTTTATCCATCCAAACAAAATGTAAATAACTTGTATATTCTCTTCTCATCTCTTCAATCATGTTTGCACAAACAAATTTTCACAAAATACCAACCTTGCAACAAGTATGAAAAAGGCTCCCTAGGAGTACCTAGGATGTTTTGGGTGCTTAAAACCTTCCCATTGCATAACCAACCCCCTTACCCCGATCTCTGACATTTTTATTAGTTTTTGATTTGATAAAACTTCTCGGTTTTTGTTCGCTTTCTAACCTTTCCTTTGGATAAATAGAAGTGCGGTGGTGACTCGACTTGTATGGTTTACCTTGGATTTAGTCAATATCTCTAATGGTAACGAATATCCCACTACAGAAAAGTGGCGACTCTGCTGGGGAGAATTTGCCTAGTGGGTTTTGCCTACTTTTCATATTTTGTTGTATTGTTGTGTATATTATTTTGTGACATATTTTTGTTCAATTTGGGATTACTGTATTGTATGTAATGATTGAATTGCTTGAATATTAATTCCTTGTATGCTTGGTGATCTTTGTGAGATGAGTTCTATACCCGAACTCGAGTGCACTTAGGATAGGAGAATGGCATAGTCTTGTCGACTTGTGTGGAGTTATTCCTTAGCAAGTTGACTTGCAAGCCCATTCACTTGGTGGAGGTCATGTTGGGATCAATAATGTCACACAAGTAGTTGTGGTTAGACATTACTCTTTCCAATATAGACCTTAGAAGCCAAGGACCTTAGTTTACCAAGCCCATCTTGGCCTATTCTTAGGATGTAGTGCGAAAGTCATTCAAGTGTAATATTTGATACGATTGTTACGCGATACTACACTCATAAGAGTCTCTCTTGAGAATATTTTTGGAATACGAGTAGTCGTTTATCTGATAATATCCGAAAGATGGGATGATGGCTATGGGAACCTCTTGTAGAACATGTTTGGCAGGTTTAAACCCTAGTACACTCCCTTTGGGTGGTTCTTAACCAAGACCCCATGCTCGTGACTTGCAACAAACCCTTGATTCGTGGTTGATCCGTTCTTATATCCTTAATATTGGAACTTGGGTGTTGATAAGGTGTAAACCATAATCCACCAAAATGGATGATTGATATTAAGGATGACATGATCCATCCCATGACCTTTGTTTGGTGTGCTTTGCTTGATCCTTGAGTGTGATTGTTGCATTCATGCACCCATTTGCATCCATATCATCAACAATAAGAAAATTTTCAAGGAACTTAAGAGGTCTATTTGCAAATTTTCAGACATGGAAAGACAAAGAAGGAATACGAAGAAGTACAGTTTCAGACAACCCGACTTGAAAGAGCTAAGGAATTTGGCATCCTATGTATTAGATCCCTTGGGTTTCAAGGCTCGTTTTGGGAAGCTTCTATCTATTATGACTACTCAAGTGGACAAATGATTGATGAGTGTATTGGTTCAGTTTTATGATCCCTTGTACCGTTGCTTCACATTTTCGGATTTTCAGCTTTTGCCCACGCTTGAGGAGTATGCCTACCTTGTGGGTATACCTATTCTAGACCAGTTGCCGTTCAGTGGCTTAGAGAGTGTTCCTACTTCTCAAGAGATAGTTGACATATTGCATATAGATGAATCTCTGGTTGGTGCTCATATGACTACCAAAGGTGGAATTCAAGGTCTCCCTTCTGAGTTCCTCATTGCTCAAGCTACTATGTATGGGAAGACCATGAGTGAGGACGCCTTTGAGGCCATATTTGTACTTCTCATCTATGGGCTAGTGTTATTCCCCAACATCGACAAATTTGTGGATATGAACGCTATTAGGATTTTCTCTACTCTTAATCTCGTTCCGACTCTGTTGGGTGACACTTACTTTTCTTTGCATATGAGGAATGCAAAGGGTGGTGGTACCATTGTGTGCTGTTTGCCTCTGTTGTACAAGTGGTTTATTTCGCACTTGCCACAGACGGTCGCCTTCAAGGAGAACAAAGGATGTCTACGGTGGTCCGCGAGACTTATGTCTCTCACTAATGATGATATCTTTTGGCACAACCGTGTATATGATGGTGTGCAGATTATTGACTCTTGTGGTGAATTCTCCAATGTGCCTCTTCTTGGTACATGTGGTGGGATTAACTACAACCCTATTTTGGCACGTCGTCATCTTGGGTTCCCCCTAAAGGATAAACCCAATAACATTCAGTTAAAGGGTGTGTTCTTTCAGGAGGGTAAAGATCCCCAAGGCTTGAAGGGCAGGATGGTCTGCGCTTGGCGCAAGATCCATAGGAAAGGAAGGAAGGAGCTAGGTCTGAAGAACTGTATCGCTTTGGAGCCTTATACTTCTTGGGTTAGGAGGAGAGCTTCCGAGTACCTCATGCCTTATGAGTATCCAAGACCTACACCATTGGTTGTGGCTGGGCCTTCAACCCTCCCTGACCAAGGAGTAGAGGAGTTGAGAGACGAAGAACGTTCGCGTGCTTGGATCCGTGAACGAGAGGAGTTGCTTCAGCAGATCAGGGAGAAGGACACTTTGATAGAGTTCCTCGAGCACCAGGTTATTGATGATCTTGATGATGCATGGACCTCTCTACTTCCTCAGTCTTCCAAGTTTTGGAAGAGGAAGTATGATCGACTCGCCAAAGAGAAGGCAGACATGGAGGCAGCCTACGAGAGGGAGGTGAAGAGGCTTCGTGCATCTTATCTTCCAGTCTCCAGAGCTTTGGATGATTGCTTCTAGGGTTCCATAGGATGTTCATTTTCCTTCTCTCTTGTATTGTATTTTGGTTACCAAGACTGTACTTCTGTGGTGTAAAAATATTTTCCAAATATTATTGATATGATATTTCCATATGTGACAAATGTTTAATACTTCCAATATTTGCAAATAGAACTCTAAAGTTCCTCTGATAAATATAAAAATAAATCATACGCATAAGCATTGCATGCATCATGTGCATAAGCAGGTTTTGTTCCAGGCTTCTTGTTCTATGGTTTAACTCTGTGTTCTTCATTTATTTTGAAGACAAGCTGACTCACTGGTACTACACCCGAGCCAACACATCAAGACTAATGGATCATTTGGAACAAGAGAACCGTGAGCTTAAGGAGGAAGTTGCCAGATTGACTGCCCTAATGGAGTCATTCATGGTTGCCCAGAGCCAGTCGTCTCCGACACCTTCAACTCCTCCCCAGAGGACAGTCATCTTTGAGATTGCCTCATCAACTGTGCCAGTGGCCAGCGCCCACTTTGCACCAATAACCATGCCTCCTAACTTCAAGCATGAGGGTCCTGCACCCACCTTTGCTTCTCTGCCGGCATCTAGCCCGATCCTTGTCGTTCCTCCTCCTATCGTGCATATTATGCCCAGAGTAGACGACACAATCTACCATTTTGAGCCATCTGAGGGCCCAGATGTCTATGAAAAGATGGATGCTATGAATGATCAGTTCCTTGAGCTCCGCAAGGAATTGAAAACTCTCCGAGGAAAAGACCTTTTCGGCAAGTCTGCTGCTGGACTCTGTTTGATCCCTAATGTCAAAATCCATGTAAAGTTCAAGGTACCTGACTTTGAAAAGTACAAGGGAAACACTCGCCCTCTCAGCCACCTAGTCATGTATGCCAGGAAAATGTCGACTCAGACCGATGATGACCAACTTCTCATTCACTACTTCCAGGACAGTTTGTCCGGTGCTGCCCTGAGATGGTATATGGGCTTGGATAGCGTGAACATCCGATCCTTCAACGACCTTGGTGAGGCCTTCGTCAAGCAATACAAGTATAGCATGGATATGGCTCCCGATAGGGATCAATTGAGAGCCTTGTCCCAGAAGGACAAGGAAACTTTCAAAGAATACGCCCAGAGGTGGCGAGAGGTAGCAGCACAGATTGTGCCCCCGCTGGAGGAGAAAGAAATGACCAAGATCTTTCTGAAGACCTTGAATTCTTTTTATTTTGAGCGGATGATTGCTAGTTCTCCTTTTGACTTCACCGAGATGGTGAACATGGGGATGCGTTTGGAAGAGGGAGTCATGGAAGGGCGCCTGACCAGAGAAGAAGGCTCTTCTACCAAACGGTATGGGACGTTTGGAAAGAATAAAGATGGCGAGGCACATGCTGTGACCTCCCATGCTAAACCAAGAAGACCCTCGGTGAGGAGGAAGACCGTGCGTCCTGCCGGTAACCAGCACCAGGTGGCTCACATAGCACCTGTTTTCAGAGATAGCCAGCAGTATCAGCATCACAACAATAATTAGTAACAACAACATCCGCAATATCAACAACAACAACAACATTCGCAATATCAACAACAACAACACCGTCCTCAATAGCAGGCCTACCAGCCTCAAAACAGTAATCAAGCCAGTACAAGCTATGAGAGGAAGAGGGTCACCTTCGATCCTATTCCCATGACCTATGCCGAATTATATCCCTCCTTGATAAAGAGGAAACTGATTACTCCACAAGACCCACCGGCTATACCTACCAACCCTCAATGGTGGTATAAACCCGAATTACATTGTGTTTATCATTCCGGTGCTCCCGGACACGACGTGGGAAACTGCTACCCACTGAAGACCAAGGTTCAAGACCTTTTGAGATGCGGTATTTTGTGTTTCGAGGACGTAGGTCCTAATGTAAAGAAGAACCCATTGCCCGAGCATGGGAAACCTGTCAACATGGTCCAGGGCTTCCCTGGTAAATACAAAGTCAAATATGTCAGCCATATTCGACAATCTCTGGTCGAGATGCATAGACTGCTGTGTGAGTACAATCATTATGAGCACGACCACGATAGATGCCGAGTTTGCACTATCAATCAAAGAGGATGTCGCCAAGTCCGCAAAGATGTTCAAGAAATGCTGGATGAAAGAGTCATTGAGATACTTCAGAACAGAAATGTTGACGAAGATGCTGATGAAATCAATGTAATATCTCCGGTATTTTGGATCCCTAAGTCTGTTATTATCAAGTACGATGGTAGCAAGCAAAAGGCTTCTCCTTCTTTGACCATTAAACCGGCTGGCCCTATGCCATACTCTTCTGATAAAGCGGTTCCCTATCGCTACAATGCTGTGGCATTGGAGGATGGGAAGGAGGTGCCCCTACCCTCTACATATGTCGTTAATATTACCGACGTCAGCGGGCTGACCCGTAGTGGTCGTGTCTTCTCGGCTCCGCCAAACCCCCAAGCTGATGTTCGAAGGGCTGATGCTGCTGATTATGCTGAACACCCGGTTGGGAATGCTGTTAATGCTCCGAATCCGGCACTTGTCGCCAAACCTACCTCCGTTGTAAGAACTCCTATCTCTGTTGGCCAGAGTAGCAATACGAAGGAAGACTGTGATGAGATGCTAAGGCTCATCAAAAGAAGTGAGTACAACGTGGTAGATCAGCTTCTACAGATGCCATCCAATATCTTTATGCTATCCTTGCTGATGAATTCAGAACCACACCGAGAAGCTCTACAGAAGGTGTTGGATGTGGCGTATGTAGATCATGACGTCACAATAGAATAATTTGACAGTATTGTTGCAAACATCACCGCTTGTAACAATTTGAGTTTTTGTGATGCTGACCTCCCCGAGGAGGGAAGAGACCATAACTTGGCATTACACATATCTATGAGCTGCAAAGATGATGCCATGTCCAATGTGCTGGTGGACACTGGGTCATCATTGAATGTGTTGCCAAAGTCCACTCTTGCAAAATTGTCATATCAGGGGCCTCCCATGAGGCAGAGTGGGGTGGTAGTGAAAGCTTTCGATGGGTCCGGTAAAACTGTGATTGGAGAGGTTGAACTCCTAGTAAAAATTGGACCAAGTGATTTCCAGATCACCTTCCAGGTCATGGACATCCACCCATCGTATAGTTGTCTATTGGGCAGACCATGGATTCACGAGGCAGGTGCCGTGACATCCACCCTACACCAGAAATTGAAGTTTGTCAAAAACAAGAAGCTGGTGGTGGTAGGAGGAGAAAAGGCTCTCCTCGTTAGCCATTTGTCTTCCTTCTCTTATATAAACGCTGAGGATGAAGTTGGGACTCCGTTCCAAGCTTTATCTATTTCCGAGCCTATTAAGAAAGGAACTTCTTCATTTGCATCCTATAGAGATGCTAAGTTGGCCATTGAGCATGGTGCAACTGCTGGATTGGGGCAAATGATTAAGCTGGAAGACAACAAATCTCGGGCTGGCATAGGGTATTCTTCTGGAGTCTTCAACAAGAATGGGTTGTTCAAGAGTGGTGGATTTATCCACATCGATCAAGATGAGGAAGCTGCTGCTATTTTGGAAGAGGATGCAGAGGAGGATTCTGGCAACTTTGTCATACCTGGAGGAGTCTGCACTAATTGGGTCGCTGTTGATGTTCTAACAGTTATCCATAAGTCAAAGTAATGTTCATTGTGTTAAAAAACCCCTCCTCCCATGCCAAAAGGAGGAGTGATGACATTGTTGGCTCATAAATACAATGATATTTTCATTCAATAAATTCATGTTAAATGTTTGTTTTTCCAATTATTTTCCCTTTTCGCTTTTGCATGAAATTGGTGGTCACATAAAACCCTAAAAATAGAATAAAATCAATCTTTTCATCTGCATAATGATTTGCCTTGTTTGAATTCTAAAATCTCTTTATATCCAAAATTATTATGCAGGTTGATCAAACCCATTGAACATAATGATCCAACACCATCTCCCAACTTTGAGTTCCCTGTATTTGAGGCGGAAGAAGATGATGTTGAAGAGATTCCTGACGAGATTACCCGTCTACTTGAGCATGAAGAGAAGATCATTCAGCCGCATCTTGAGAATCTGGAAACAGTCAACTTGGGGTCTGAAGACTGTGTGCAAGAAGTAAAGATTGGGGCACTCCTGGAAGAATCTGTTAAGAAGGGGTTGATTAAGTTGCTACGAGAATTCGTCGACGTCTTTTCCTGGTCGTATGCAGACATGCCTGGTTTGGATGCAAATATCGTGCAACATTTCCTTCCTTTGAAACCTGAGTGCGTGCCTGTGAAGCAAAAGCAATATGGTAGTGAAGATCAAAGAAGAAGTTCAGAACCAAATTGATGTGGGGTTTCTGGTGACTTCTACATATCCTCAATGGGTGGCCAATATTGTGCCTGTGCCTAAGAAAGATGGAAAAGTCCGAATGTGCGTGGACTATAGAGACTTGAATAAAGCTAGTCCGAAAGATGATTTCCCTCTACCACATATTGATATGTTGGTAGATAATAAAACTAAATTCAATGTCTTCTCGTTTATGGACGGTTTTTCTGGATATAATCAGATTAAAATGGCACCCGAGGATATGGAGAAGACAACATTCATCACACCTTGGGGAACATTCTGTTATCGAGTGATGCCCTTCGGTTTGAAGAACGCTGGAGCCACATATCAACGAGTTATGACTACCTTGTTTCATGATATGATGCACAAGGAGATCGAGGTATATGTTGATGATATGATTGCAAAGTCAAGAGCGGAAGTTGAACATGTAGAGCACTTGTTGAAGCTTTTTCAGCGTTTGAGGAAGTATAAGCTTCGTCTGAATCCTAACAAGTGTACATTTGGAGTCCGTTCCGGCAAGTTGTTGGGCTTTATTGTCAGCGAAAAAGGTATTGAGGTTAATCCTGCAAAGGTCAAAGCAATACAAGAGATGCTTGTGCCCAAAACTGAGAAGCAAGTCCGAGGTTTTCTTGGCCGCTTGAATTATATTTCCAAATTTATATCCCACATGACTGCCACATGTGCGCCGATATTCAAGCTCCTCCGGAAAGATCAGTCTCATGATTGGACCGAGGACTGCCAGAAAGCCTTTGACAGTATTAAAGAGTATTTGTCTGAGCCTCCGATTCTGTCTCCGCCTGTGGAAGGGAGACCTTTGATTATACATCTGACAGTTCTTGAAGACTCAATGGGTTGTGTCCTTGGCCAACAAGATGAATCGGGAAAGAAAGAATATGCTATATACTACCTGAGTAAGAAGTTCACCGAGTGTGAGTCTCGACACTCGATGCTTGAGAAAACATGTTGCGCTTTGGCTTGGGCTGCTAAGCGCTTACGCCAGTATATATTGAATCATATGACTTGGTTGATATCAAAAATGGATCCAATTAAGTATATCTTTGAAAAGCTTGCTTTAACTGGGAGGATTGCCCGTTGGAAGATGTTGTTATCTGAGTATGATATTGAGTATCAAGCTCAGAAGGCTATAAAAGGTAGTATATTGGGTGACCACTTGGCACACCAACCGATTGAGGATTATCAGTCAGTTCAGTATAACTTCCTGGATGAGGAGATTCTGTATTTGAAGATGAAAGATTGTGATGAGCCTACGCTCGATGAAGGGCCAGAACCTGGTTCCCGATGGAGCATGGTGTTTGATGGCGTTGTGAATCAGTATGGAAATGGTATTGGGGCAGTGATTATTACTCCTCAGGGCACACATTTTCCTTTCACAACAAGGCTAACTTTCAAATGCACGAATAATATGGCTGAGTACGAGGCTTGTATTATGGGATTGGAAGAATGTATTGATCTTAGCATCAAACATCTTGATGTTTATGGTGATTCGGCCCTTGTTGTTAATCAGATTAAGGGTGAATGGGAGACGAATCAACCCGGCCTTATCCCATATAGAGATTATGCGAGGAGGATTTCAACATTCTTTACTGAGATTGACTTCCATCATATTCCTCGAGATGAGAATCGGATGGCAGATGCTCTTGCTACACTTGCTTCAATGATTGTGGTAAGACTTTGGAATGAAGTTCCCAATATCACCGTGATGCGCTTGGATAGACCAGCTCATGTATTTGCGGTAGAGGAGGTACGAGATGACAAGCCGTGGTATTATGACATTAAGTGCTTTCTTCAGAGCCAGGTTTACCCGCCTGGGGCATCTGTAATAGATAGAAAGACTCTGAGGAGATTATCTGGCAGTTTTTACCTCAATGGTGAAGTGCTTTATAAGAGAAACTTTGACATGGTTCTGCTCAGATGCGTGGATAGACACGAAGCAGACCTGTTGATGACCGAGGTCCATGAGGGTTCATTTGGTACTCATTCCAATGGACATGCCATGGCAAAGAAGATGTTGAGAGCAGGCTACTATTGGCTGACAATGGAGTCTGACTGCTGCAAGTTTGTGAAGAAATGCCATAAGTGTCAGATTTATGCGGATAAGATTCATATTCCCCCGACACTTCTGAATGTGATTTCATCACCATGGCCTTTCTCCATGTGGGGAATTGACATGATTGGCATGATAGAGCCGAAAGCATCCAATGGTCACAGATTTATTCTCGTAGCAATTGATTACTTCACCAAGTGGGTTGAAGCGACATCATATGCAAATGTGACCAGGCAGGTGGTTGTGAAGTTTATCAAGAATCAACTCATATGCCGTTATGGTGTGCCAGATAAGATCATTACCGACAATGGATCTAACTTGAACAACAAGATGATGAAAGAGTTGTGTAGCGAGTTCAAGATTGGACATCATAATTCTTCTCCTTATAGACCCAAGATGAATGGGGTTGTCGAAGCTGCTAATAAGAATATCAAGAAGATTATCCAGAAGATGGTTGTTACGTACAAGGATTGGCATGAGATGCTTCCATTTGCCTTGCATGGGTATCGTACATCTGTCCACAGTTCAACAGGGGCAACCCCTTTCTCTCTTATTTACGGCATGGAGGTTGTTCTCCCAGTAGAGGTGGAGATCCCATCAATGAGAGTCTTGATGGAAGCCAAGTTGACTGATGCTGAATGAGTTCAGAGTCGTTATGACCAACTGAATTTGATAGAAGAGAAGAGATTGACTGCCATGTGCCATGGTCAGTTATATCAGTAGAGGATGAAGAAAGACTTTGATAAGAAGGTCAAGCCTCGTGTGTTTCGAGAAGGTGACCTCGTACTCAAGAAAGTCTTGTCTTTCGCGCCCGATTCTAGGGGCAAGTGGACTCCAAACTATGAAGGTCCATATGTTGTCAAGAGAGCCTTTTCAGGCGGTGCTTTGATACTTACAACTATGGATGGGGAGAATTTCACTCGTCCTGTGAATTCAAATGCAGTCAAGAAATACTTCGCCTAAAGATAAAAACAGAATAGCTCGCTAAGTTGAAAAGCCGAAAGGTCGGCTTAGGCAAAAATGAGCATCTCGGTGGATTGAAAACCCGAAAGGGCGATCCAGGCAAAAGTTAGAGACATAAAAAAATGAATATGTATCCCGCTAGATTGAGCACCTCACCCTGGGGAAATCTAGGCAAAAATTAGGGATTTGGCAAGTAACTGCATCCTGACAAGACTTTGTTCTACAAACTATCATCTGTCAGAGATTCTCGCTCAGTCATCGTCAACAGAAGCTTCAAATACATCGGATTCAGAGTTGGTGGAGAAATGGTCATTATGTTCAATGTAGCCCATTTTCTAATATATATCACCAATTTCAAATTTGTAAAAATCTAGGGAGTCTTGCCATTTGCAGACTACCATCCCATCAAATAAATTTGAGCCTTTATCCAATTATTTGCACTCTTATTTGTTTCTATTCAACAAATGTTTTGCATGTTTTAATGGGGAAATATCATTGTTTTAAATAAATAAAAGTTTTTTTTTGTTTTTAAACAAAGTGCACATTCACGATGACAAAAGGATACTTGGGATATCTTCAGTGCTCTCCCAAAGATGGCACGATCCTCAACAGGGTAGGACATTTGTTCATATTCCCAGCATAGTTGTATCCTCTTCCTTCAGAGCCTATGTGTGTTGCTCCTCCTGAGAAGAGTGGTTGATGAAGAGTTTTATCTCCTTCAGCGGAGTAATGATCCTTCCTCCTCAGCAGATGTGATTTCGTCAGGAGTACGATATATGGTGGTGACCCTGGAAGCTGTTGTTTGGTGGTTGTTCCCCACAGAGTTCCATCTTACCCTCTGATAATTTCCCCAGTAAGTTGCTTTTACGGAAAATTCTATCTGTGTGTTGATCCTGTCCCCAGTTAGAGTTGGCTGATGCTCATTCCCCTGCAGAGATCTTTGTTTCCCGGTATCATTTTCCCCCATCAAATTGGATGTTCTCTTGTGGGCCTGGCTTTCTCTCTCGAGATGTAGTACTAGATGTTTGTTCATTGATCGTTGGACCTATTTGTGTTAGATATATCTGTTTTGTTAGCATGCATCATACATAAACCACACATATATGCATATAATTTTGACATTCAAATATTCATGTTGCATTATTTGCCATAAATACCTTTGTTTGTCGTCTCCTTCCATTCGGTGATACATATTTCACCAAGCAGATGTTTGTGTCTGATCTCCCCATGTAGAGTCAGCCCCATAAGCAGAAAGTGTTTATCCTTCCTTCCATATTCCCCACTGAGTTATGTCCTCGTGGATGATGGTTGTTTTTGTTTCCTCCCAACACATATATTGGGATGGAGTTCCTCCCTGAGTTATATCCTCATAGGAATGAGTCTTGTTTCATCGTGCCTCTCTAGTTTGTTCCTAGATTGGCTGCCTGCGATTATCCTTGCACTTCCCCGTTAGTTTAAAATGAATGATTGCTCAATAACCAACAATTGTCCATCTTTTCCCCGGAGAATTCCGTGGTTTTCTACCCTCATACCGGTAGTTGTAAACCCTTTTTTTTCTTTTTTTATCCCCTGGCAGAGTTAACCTTATTTTTGTTGATCATCCTAACCGATGACGGTTACCCTTCCGTGGTTTTCTACCCAGTATTGGTAGATGTAATCCCCTTTTGACGGTTATCTTTATCCAATATTTGGTATTGATATTCCTTCACCTTTTGAGTATATCTCCCGGATCATTGCCTTTGTCAATGTATCCCCAGCGGGTCATATTTCATTTGCCGATTGTCGGAAATGATTTGTTCTCCCTTCGATTTGGTCAACATTTTGTACCTAGTGTTTGGTATCCCGATGTCCTTTCTTTTCGGCTGATTTATCCTTTATTAACCCAGTAACCGGTTGTGGATAATCTTCCATGTGAGTATGTTATCTACATTCCGATGGTAATTGATAATATATCTCATGCGCTCTTTGGTCGAAGTCTTTTGCTCTTCCCCAGTCAAGTAAGATTCGTATCCCCTTTGTGGGGCCGAATGTTCGTCCGATAACCGAGTTTACTTTTCAGCCCTCCTTTCGGATGATGAGTGTCTTTGAAATATTCCCCAATTCACGCTTGATTAGTCACCTATTATATGCCCAGTAACCGGTATCCCTGGTGTTCCTTCCTCTCTGCTCCCTATTATAACTTTTGTCCCCTGTGGAGTCAGATTTCCTGAGTTGAAATATACCTTCCAGGTCTTCCTCAGATGATTTTGGATGTTTGATATCTCTCACCCTCATACCGGTCTTAGATATTCATTCTCCCTGAGCGTGTTGTTATCTCACCCTTATACAGGTGTTTTGATCACATGTCTCCTTGAGCTTATTACCCAGTAACCGGTAATACCTCATCCCGTTGTTTCCTCAGGTGAGTCCTATTTGGACCTTTCCCCAGTGAAGTCCTTTAGTGGATTTTCCCCTCTGAGTCTGGATTTTTCATCCGAAGTATCTGTTGTGGATAGTTTTGTTGTATTGGCATATTCCTCAATACATGCATCTTTGAGTCAGCTCGAGTCTTTCCATTGATTTATTGTCATGGAATTCTTCTCGTGTCTCTCATCAATATTAAGTCGTGACCTGCTCACGCATTTTATTCCCTTTCTTATCCCCATTAGAGTCCCCAGAGTCTCTGTCCCATGGAGCAGGTTACTCGTATTGGATTGTCAGTTTGTCCTGATTTCTTTTCTCTTTGAGGACACATACTTCCACAGAGTATTACCTTTTGCATACATACATTTGCATCATGAGGTCTCTTAGGGACAAAAATTCGTCTCTTTGTTATTATTTAAGCCCATTCTACCTCGTTGAGACGAAGATTTTAACCTTCACTTCTCCGGCTAGAATGACCTTAAATAGGGGCATCTGTAAGACCCCAATTTTGACCCTAAGATCCCTCATGGCATCATAACATTTGCATTGGCATTACCTCAAGGATCATAAGCATTTTGGTTCCCTTTGCCTTTGGGGTGTGACCTCTTGTGAGTTGGTTTGAGATTACCAAGCATGCTTGAATTGTATATCATTGCTTTTCTCATTTTTATTCACTAACCAAAAGCACAAAAATATGTCACTAACATGTCTTGTTTGTAGCTTGAGCAGTCACAAGGTCTAAAGCTTCTAGGAGACCCTATGTGCATTGATATGGCCAAGGGAAGATGAAAGCAAGCATGGCAATGGTTCCCAAAGCTCTCATCCATCAAATATGCCTCCCAAGTATCTCAATTCATCATTTTGATCAAAGCAAATCAAGGGGTTTGAAGCTTGTTTCCCAAGGAAACCCTAATTCATCTGTTCATCAACTATGCCTTACTCATGAAGCAACCTCAACCCATGATCAAATGCAATCAAGGGAAGTTCTTTAATTCATCATTTCATGCATATTTGAACTTATTTGAGTGTCCTCAATCATCAATTCATCAATATGTAAGGTTTGGACTTGAGAAGTTGATCAGTCAATTCATCTGACTATTTTGAAATACACTGAGACCTAACTTTTGATGTGTTTGTCAAATGGAGATGACCCCAAGAGCAAAAATGTTCTTAAGGATTATATGAACAACTTTCATGTTCATCAAAAATTTATTTGAATCTTGGAAGGTCATCATCCATTCTAAGACATTATAGGTCATTTTGACTGAAACCCTAATTTTGGGTCAACTTCCCAAGAACATAACTCTTTCATTTTTCTTGATTTTGAGGTGATACAAAATTCATTGGGAATCTTAAGATGTCTACTTCAAATGTTATTTTGAGAAAAATTTCAAAATCTCAAAAGAAATACATGTGATAATGCAAAACATTATAGGTCACTTTGGATCAAATGCATTGAAATGTGAAAAAGTCCAACTTCAAGTGCCCATAACTTCTTCATCAAAAATCCAAATGATGAAATAATTATGTCCAAATTGATTTTCTTGAAAATATATACAACTTTGATGTTGAAGATTTTGTCATTTGGAGCTTGCATCATTGAGACAGAAGAGCTTGAACTTTGGCCAATTTTGAAAATTTCACATATGCATGTTTTGCACCCTACACTTCAAGTTCAATTTTCATTAATTTCCAAGGCCCAAATGGAGTTTTGATCAACATAACATTTGTTCCTTATGCAATAAGCTTTCCAACCATTACTCATAAGGCTGCATTTCAACTTTGGACATGGCATTTTCGAAGACTTCAATGTAATAGTGCATTTTTGGAAAATCATTTCAATTGCCATGCATGAGCTAACACAATCCAATCTGCACGTCCATTCTACTTACATCATGCATAAGCTTTCATTTTATTTTCCAGATTGAATCTCAGCCGTGCCTTGTTATGACTTACAATAATACCACATGTGATGCATTGACTAAGGAACATGGTAGGGGCGCGCGTTTAGGCCTCATGATTTACCAACTCAATTAATGAGCTCAGATCCAATGGCTCACGCTTTTTCCTATTTTCTAATTTCTGATTTTAATTTCTTTTATTTCTTTTAATTCCATTTTATTTCTAAAATTCATATCTCTCTCATTATTGGTCCAAAAATTATGGGACCAATTTCATTCTTCTCCTTTTAATTTCTACTTTCTAAAAATGATTTTTAATATTTTTTATTTTATCATTTGATATTTTTTAGAAATTTTCATTTTTCTGGTTATTTTTTAATTCATTTAAAATAGTTTTTGGTACTCAAAAAATACAAAAATATTTTTCCAACCTCTTTGAATGATGATAGATCTATGAAAAATATTCTCATCAATTTATTAATTGATTGGAGATTTATTGGAGATTTTAGTTCAATTAGGTTATTTTTATGCATTTTTAATTGGTTTAAAATAGTTTCTGACTTTAAAAAATGCTGATTTTTTTTGTCAAACTTTGTTTGACCTTGTTGAACTTGGGATAATTCACTTGGACTTTTCAAAGTTGATTTGAGGTGAGTTTGAAGTTTGACCTTTCTTTATCATTTTAATTCAAGTTTTATTTTAATATTAAAAAATGCCAAAAATATTTTATTTGTTTCTTAACTTCTAATCTTGATTTTGCTTCTGTTTTCTCTATTTTGACCTTGATCTTCTCTACCTATGGTCAATGCTTGTTGATTAATACATACCATGTCCATTAATGCACTTTAATTCTTCTTCTTCTTCTTCTTCTTTTTCTTTTTTTGATCAATAAGTTAAAGATTGGTGGTTAGCATTGATACATGGAGGTTTAATCTTCCTTGATTCAAATTTAATTCATCTTGATCATGGATCAAGTGAATGGCTTTGCATTAAGGATAAATTGCTTCCTAAATCATGCAAAGAACCTAAATCAATACAAGATCATTCCTCATCTTCTTTTTGGCATGGCAAGTTGTTGGAGTTTGATTCACTAATCAAGACCTCTAACTTGTGTTGTTGCCTATATTATTATTGACCGACCTCAGATAGTTGTGACTTCTACATAAGTCCAATTACGATTGCTTGACATAGCGCTAAATTTGCCTTATGGCACATTGACTATTAACACTAACCATTAACCATTAACATTTAATTCTTGCACTTTACATTTATGCAATTTATTATTCTTGTACTTATTATTCATTTGCTCTTTCCCTTTGCTCATTTGAGCACATGTTTATGTTAATGCAATTTTCCTTTTGCTCACTTGAGCACATAATTGTGTATATATTATTGTGCTTGTGTTTTGTTTTGATTGTTGTGGACCAAATGCAAAGAAATGGACAAATGGACTTAGTTTCTAGGACTTTCCCTATGCAAATTGGAGTAAAAGGACCTTAATGTTGAACATGGATTAGAAGGACCAAACCTCTAAACTCACTCTTGTCCATTTTTGATTTACTTCATAAAACTCTTTGATGTGTGTGCTTTTGTGCTAGGGGATCTAATGAGAGTTCAAATTGAAGAATCATTGCCATGTTCATCCAAAGTGAAAGATGCAAGAGACATTGGGGATCTTCTAAAAGCTTGTTTGATTGTGTTGATTGCTTGAGCTTACACTTATTTTTGCTTGCATATTCCAAAGGATGGGAGCTACTTGGATCATCAATATGAACTCAAGAGAGGAACTCCATTTGTGGTTTTGTTTCTTATCCCTCATCTCTTGTATGATTAGGACTTTAACCTTTCTTCTTTTTCCCTTCCCTCTAACCCAAACCAAAACTTTTGTGCAAACATTTAACATTTGTTTTCCAACATTAGAAACCTAAGCCTTATGCTTTTGATTTTCAAATTTTCTTTTCATAACACTTATTTTGACTTGAACTTTTAAGTCAACTTTGACCATATTTTGTAAATACTTTTCATTGGTAAATACAACCCATTCAAATGTTTTTGTGGTTTCAATGGCCACTCTCTTAATCAAAACTTTTCATAACCTTTAGCTATTAGGTTTGAGTTATCCTTGAGGTAGATGTAATACTCACCTATATCCTTAGTGATGGACAATGAGCCTTCCACACTTATTATAGGGTTAACCCCTCACTAGCATGTTGAAGTTATCCTCACATGGTGGATTTGTGGTTTTAGGTTGAGTTTTCTCCCTTGGATAACAAAAGACTGAAGGTGAGAAAAACAAGAAAGGGGGGGTTTGAATTGTTTTGGAAAATAAGCGCTTTTTCAGACAAAGACCACACAAGGAATTTATACTGGTTCGCTTATAACACAAAGTTACTCCAGTCCACCCGGCCAAGGTGATTTCGCCTTCAACAAGGACTTAATCCACTAATCTTGAAAGATTATTACAACCAACGTCTAAGAGAAAGATCTCTTAGTCCTCTCAAGTATACAGACTACGCAGAGTCACTTGAGGAATATAAAAACAACTTAGATAAAAACAGAGTTTGTAATCTAGAGTGCTTCTAGGATAAAGCAAATATTACAGCAGTAAGAGCAAATAGAATATTTCACGTTCTGAGCAAAAGCTCGTGAAACTTTGAGAGAGAGAGAGAGAGAGAATATTTCAATGTGTTCAGGTGTATCTCTCAATGCTGTTAGTTGTCCTTTATATAGAGGTGAAAGGACCGTTGAAATTGATGGCAGATGATTTTGTTTTGATTAGGAATCAATGCCATAACTTCCGTTGTTTCTTGCCAAAACAACTTTGTCTCCCTGAATAACTTCTTTCCAATAATAGTTCCTTTCCATTTAAATTCAAAGTTGACGTTATTCTTTCTGAATTAGGAAATCCACTATCAGAGTCTACGTAACTCTAAATCTGAGATCTTGCTATGGAGATTCGGAGCTTCTGATGTTTTGATCTCTTAGGGTTCTGATGATGTCTTCAGATGATGCTGAGAGCTTCTGGAATTTGGATATACTTTTGTTCAGAGTCAGAACTTCTAGAGTGTACTCCTTGTTCAGATGCCTCTGATGTTTTGCTGTTGTGCTCAGAGTTAGAACACCTTGAGCGCGTTACTTCTTCAGATGCTTCTGATAATATGTATCTGATATGATTCTGTATCTGATGACGCAATCAGATTCCTTTCTTTTTGTTTAGATTCCTGCACACTTAGAAACTTTTTGTTAGAGTGCCATTTTTGGTTTCGTTTTTTGTTATCATCAAAATCTTGGTATCTGTTGTAGAACAATTTTTGTTCTTACAAAGACCTTAAGGCTTTTGGACCAATCAATTCACCAACTCATTTTGAGATTTTTACCCCGAACTACGAGGTTTTGATCCTAATCTTTTTTAAGATGGTACGCAGGCAATGGGTTTATCCATCTAAACACAAAATGTAAATAACTTGTATATTCTCTTCTCATCTCTTCAATCATGTTTGCACAAACAAATTTTCACAAAATACCAACCTTGCAACAAGTATGAAAAAGGCTCCCTAGGAGTACCTAGGATGTTTTGGATGCTTAAAACCTTCCCATTGCATAACCAACCCCCTTACCCCGATCTCTGACATTTTTATTAGTTTTTGATTTGATAAAACTTCTCGGTTTTTGTTCGCTTTCTAACCTTTCCTTTGGATAAATAGAAGTGCGGTGGCGACTCAACTTGTATGGTTTACCTTGGATTTAGTCAATATCTCTAATGGTAACGAATACCCCGCTACAGGAACCACCATGAGGGAGTATTCATTACCGGTTACTGGGTAAGAATAGACTTGTTGGGGAAAATTGCAGAACAATACGATTTACAACTACCAGTTAGTGGGCAGAAGACCAAAGGTGAGAGTATTCGTCATCGGTTAGGATGAACATATCAAGGATAAACTCAACATGGAAGAAAATCCATCATCGGTTAGGATGAACATATCAAGGATAGACTTGCCTGGGAATTGTCAAGGAGGATATCCATCATCGGTCAAGATGAACATATCAAGGATACACCAACTGAACAAAAAGTAGGAATTACATCTATTGAATGCTGGATAGAATACCACAAAGAGAAAATCCATCATCGATTAAGATTAACATATCAAGGATAGACTCTGTGAGGAGAAAAATTGGAATTACATCTATCATTTACTGGATAGAATACCAAGAGAGAGTATCCGTCACTGGTTAAAGTGAACATATCAAGGATAAACTCTGCAGGAGAAAGTAGGGTTTACAACTACCAGTTATTGGGTAAAATACCATAAGGAGAAGGAAATCCGTCATCGGTTAAGATGAACATATCAAGGATTAACTCTCTGGGGAACAAAATAGGGATTACAACTACCTTTTTACTAGGTAGAATACCAAAAATGAGAGTATCCATCATCGGTTCGGATGAACATATCAAGGATAAACTCACGCAGGGGAAAGAAAGAAATTCGTCATCGGTTAGGATGAACATATCAAGGATATACTTCCTGGGGAATCATAAAAAACGAATCCATTAGGGACTCTACTGCTGGAAAAACAGGGATACTTTTGCCGGGTATTGGGCAAGAAGTAACTAACTGCAAACTAAGAAGAATATTAACATTTACTGGGTAATAAGCTCTTAGGAGACTCAAAGCATCTATCTAGGCAAGAGCTAGAAAGAAACGGTCAATCAAGACTCAGCCCAATGAGGATATAACTCAAGGGGAGCAATTCCATCCAGATAATCAACCGGGGAGGAAGCTAAAGTAATAATCATCCACGAGGAAATAACTCAGTGGGGAAAAGGAGAAAGGTTAAAGTATTTCCTCCTAAGGGGATGACATTCTACAATTGAGGGAGGATAAACACCGAATTTTTATGGGGATAAAGTACCGCCATAATAGAGAATAAGAATCTCAAATTAATCAATCAAATATGATGATGCAATTATGAAATTATGAAATTATATGAGTGTATATGTATATATGATGATTATGCTGACAAAACGATCAAAAAGGATACAAAGGTGTTGCAAAGAATTTGAATCATCGATACAATCCTCAGTCAATCCACAAAAAGAGGGAGACAACTGCTGGAAAACAGAGAGAGAGATCAACGATCCAAAGGCTCAACTCTAGCTGAGGAAGGAGGAGATCCGCTAGGGAGAGGAAACTTTATCAAATTTGTAGGGAATTTTAGGTCAACACCATATCAAAATGGGAGACAACCATATAGAAGATAAACACAAGTAGCTGCTTTGGGAACCGAGTCAAAAAACTCGGCTAAGGATACCCGAAGGGTTGACTGCTTTGGGAACCCTTAATGTTTCACACTTAAGACTTGCTGCTCTTTGAAATGTTATTGATACTTCTTTTTAATTGCTTTGAAAAATACTTGCTTTTATATGTTTAAGAAAATGATTTTGATTAAATATTTTAATTTAAAAAATGATCATAATAAAATTTAAAACTATTGGCTGAAGTAAATTAGAGTATAAATAATTGGATAAAAGCTCAACTTTATTTAATAGAATGGTAGTCTGTAAATGACAAGACTTCATAGATTTTTACAAAGTTGAAAATGGTAATTTACATGGAAAAGGGTTACATTGAATACAAATGATCCTTAATCCTTCTACCAACTTTTGATGTCCTCTATGCTCTTGACCGTTGTCGGGGACGATGAATCGATGTCAACCCTTGTGCTCAACAAAGTTTCTCCAAAATTTGAAGATCAACAGAACACAGTTACTTGCCATAATCCCTAATTTTTTGCATAAGTGTCCCCAATGTGGGGTACTCAACTTATCGGGAAATGCTTTCTGTTTTATGTGTCTAACTTTTTTCTGGATCTCCCTTTCGGGTTTTCGATCCACCGAGACGCTTATTTTTGCCTAAGCCTCCCTTTCGGGTTTTCCACCTAGCGAGCTGTTCTTTTCTTTTTTAGGCGAAGTATTTCTTGACTGCACCTACGTTCATAGGACGAGTGAACTCTTCACCATCCATAGTTATAAGAATCAAGGCGCCGCCTGAAAAGGCTCTCTTAACAACATATGGGCCTTCATAATTAGGAGTCCATTTACCCCTAAAATCTTGTGTGAAAGATAAGATCTTCTTGAGCACAAGGTCACCTTCTCTGAACACACGAGGTTTGACCTTCTTATCAAAAGCTTTGTTCATCCTTTGCTAATATAACTGACCATGACACATGGCAGTTAATCTCTTCTCTTCTATCAAATTCTGTTGATCAAACCTGGTCTGACACCATTCAGCCTCAATCAACTTGGCTTCCATGAGCACACGCAATGAAGGAATCTCAAATTCTACGGGGAGTACTGCTTCCATGCCATATACAAGAGAGAAAGGGGTTGCCCCTGTTGAAGTGTGGATGGTTGTTCGATACCCGTGTAAAGAAAATGGGAGCATCTCATGCCAATCTTTATATGTCACAACCATCTTCTGAATGATCTTCTTGATGTTCTTACTCACAACTTCAACAACCCCATTCATCTTAGGTCTATAGGGAGAAGAATTATGATGTGCAATCTTGAAGTCTTTACAAAGAGCTTCCACCATATTGTTATTCATGTTCGATCCATTATGATCTTACTTGGCACACCATAACGGCATATGATCTAATTCTTGATAAACCTTACAACAACTTGCTTGGTTACATTTGCATACGATGCCGCTTCAACCCATTTTGTGAAGTAGTCAATTGCCACCAAAATGAAAAGATGTCCATTCGAAGCTTTGAGCTCAATCATCCCAATCATATCAATTCCCCACATGGATAAAGGCCATGGGGGAGAAATAACATTCAATAGTGTCGGAGAAACATGAATCTTATTTGCATATATTTGACACTTGTAGGATTTCTTCACAAACTTGCAACAGTCAGATTCCATTGTCAGCCAATAGTAACCTGCTCGCAACATCTTCTTTGCCATTGCATGTCCATTGGAATGAGTACCAAAGGAACCTTCATGCACTTCAATCATCAACAATTCTGCTTCGTGTCTATCCGCGCATCTGAGTAGAACCATGTCGAAGTTTATCTTGTACAGTATATCACCATTCAAGTAGAAATTGCCGGCTAATCTTCTCTGTAGCGGGTTATTCGTTACCTTTAGATTTATCGACTAAATCAAAAGTAAATCATACAATTCGAGTCGCCACCGCACTTCTATTTATCCAAAGGAAAGGTTAGAAAGGGAACAAAAACCGAGAAGTTTTATCAAATCAAAAACTAATAAAAATGTCAGAGATTGGGGTAAGGGGGTTGGTTATGCAATGGGAAGGTTTCAAGCACCCAAAACATCCTAGGTACTCCTAGGGAGCCCTTTTCACAATTGTTGTAAGTTAGGTTGGTATTTGTGAAAATTATTTGTGCAGACATGATTGAGGAGATGAGAGAAGAATGTATAAATTATTTACAATTTTGTGTTTGAATGGATAAACCCATTCCCTACGTACCATCTTAAAAAAAGATTAGGATCAAAACCTTGTAGTTCGGGTAAAAATCTCAAAATAAGTTGGTGAATTGATTGGTCCAAAAGCCTTAAGGTCTTTTGTTATCCAAGGGAGAAAACTCAACCTAAAATCACAAATCCACCATGTGAGGAGAGCTTCAACATGCTAGTGAGGGGTTAACCCTATGATAAGCATGGAAGACTTATTGTCCATCACTAAGGATATAGGTGAGTATTATATCAACCTCAAGGATAACTCAAACCTAATAGCTAATGTTTATGAAAAGCTTTGGCAAAAGTGACAATTGAAACCACAAAAACAATTGAGTGAGTTGTATTTACCAATGAAAAGTATTTACAAAGTATGGTCAAAGTTGACTTAAGGATTCAAATCAAAATAAGTGTTATGAAAAGAAGTTTGGAAAATCAAAAGCATAATGCTTAGGTTTCTAATTTTGAAAACAAATGTTAATGTTTGCACAAAAGTTTTGGCTTGGGTTAGAGTGGAGGGAAGAATAAGAATGGCTAAGTCCTAAACATAGAAAGATGAAGGAAGAGAAATAAAACTACAATGGAGTTCCCTTCTTGAGATCATAGTGATAATCCAAGTAGCTCCCATCCTTTGGAATAAGCAAGCAAATAAGCAAATACTCAAGCAATCAAGCATACAATCAAACAAACTCCTAGGAATCTTCCAATGGCTTTTGTATCTCTCACTTTTGATGCTCATGACAATGGTTCTTCAATTGGGCTCAATGTTTGGGATCCCTAGCACAAGAACACACACATCAAAAAGTTCCATAATGCAAACAAATAATGGACAAGAGGGAGTTTAGAGATTGGGATCCTTTCAACTTCATCTTCAAGATTAAGCATTCTAAAGGCATGCGGCCTAGTTGCTCTTTGACATTGTTTCTTCTTTTATAGCATTCTAAAGGCATGGGGCCTAGTTGTTCTTTGACTCCATTTTTGCATAGGGAAAGGGAAAATTTGCTCAAGTGAGCAAAGGGAAAATTGCATTAACATAAACATTAGCTCAAGTGAGCAAAGGGGAAAAGCAAATGAATAATATGTACAAGATATTAAATTGCATAAAGTAAATTGCAAAAGTTAAATGACTTGAATTAAAAGTTAATGGTCAATAGTTAGTATTAGTGTGCCATAAGGCAATTTAGCGCTATGTTAAGCAATCGTAAGTGGACTAATGTAGTAGTCACACCTATCTGAGGTCGGTCAATAAAAATATATGCAACAAACACAAGTTAGAGACCTTGACTAGTAAGCCAAGCTCCTACAACTTTCCATGCCAAAAAAAAATGAGAATGATCTTGTATTGATTTAGGTTTTTTGCTTGATCAAGAAGCAACCTATCCTTAATGCAAAGTCATTCACTTGATCTATGATCAAGATGAATTAGATTTGAATCAAGGAAGGTTAAACCTCCCATATGTCAAGGCTAACCACCAATCTTTAACTCATTGATCAAAAAGAAAAAGATGAAGAAGAAGATGAATAAGAATGTACATGAATTGAACTTCAAATGAAATAGGCAAAGTACATTGACCAAAGATGAGTGGGATCAAGGTCAAACCATAGTAAACAAAAGCAAAATGTAACTTAGAAGTCAAGAAACAAATAAAATATTTTTGGTATTTTTTAAAATTAAAATAATACTTGAATTAAAATAAACAATTAAAGGTCAAACTTCAAATCCATTTCAAATCAACTTTGAAAAGTCCAAATGGATCATCCTAAGTTCAACAAGGTCAAACAAAGTTTGACAAAAAATTTCAGCATTTTTAGAAACCAGAAACTATTTTTAATCAATTAAAAATGAATAAAAAATAACCTAATTGAACTAAAATCTCAAATAAATCTCAAATCAATTAATAAATTGATGAAAATATTTTTCATAGATTCATCATCATTCAAAGAGGTTAAGAAAATATTTTGCATTTTTTGAATATTGGAAACTATTTAAAATGAATTAAAAATAACCAGAAAAGAGAAAATTCACAAAAAATATCAAATTATAAAATAAAAATATTAAAAATCATTTTTAGAAACTAGAAATTAAAAGGGAAATAATGCAATTGGTCCCTTATTTTTTGGAATTAAAATGAAAGAGTTATAATTTTTTGAAATAAAATGGAATTAGGAAAATAAAATGAATTAATTCAGAAATAGCAAAAAACCACGCGCGTTGGATTCATTTCATTAAATGACCTGGCAGATCCAAGGGTAATGGAGTGCGCGCGCATCATGAGCCTTAGTCAACTGAGCAACATCCAGCATTATAAAAAGTCATAACAAAGAAAGGATGAGATTAAATCTGGAGATTCAAACGCACGGCCTAGATTTGATCTGGCAAAGGGACAGTGGTGTACACCACCGTCTTCTCCAGCGAACTCAAAGATTCCGGCGACATTTGCAGACATGGAAAACTTAATAAAATAGGTGATCCTCATATCATTGGAAAGCTGGGGTGATGTACATCACCCCTGTACCATTGGTTTCTCCTCTAAACTCTCATAGAAAGAGAAATCAGAGAGAGAATATCAGGCTGTTCAATCTAAACTTCATGGATTTGCAAAATTAAAGACACAATTCAAATGCCTCTGATGAGAGGATTTCAGCCAAACCAATAAACACAAGAAACAAGCAATAATCAGTGGGTTTCGATTGAAAAAAGTTTGAACATCCACCTCTGAAATGTAGATCTATGGAGCACGATTCTTCATAGTTCTTGATTGCAGTTTGCTCTTGAGATGAAGATGAAGCAAGGCCAAGGAATTTTAAGTCCAATGATCAACCAATGAAGTTGAAAATTGGATCTGAAATTTTGAAATGAAAGAGAGAAATTCCTTTAGGTGAGGTTTTGGATTCAATTATGCAGCATCTAAGGCGCCTTCAGGTTGGAAAATAGTGAAGCCAAGCATGCTTATTTATAGTGAAAGGCAAGGCAAAGCATGAGAATTGCATGTGCATGAATGATAAGGGCCTCCATGCATGGGCCTGTACAGGCGCATGGAGGGCCCAAATCCTATTGATTTGGCAAGCTTAACATCAGCATAGTAGTTTTGGACGTGCATATGAAACGGAATTGGAGTGTGCAATCAGTTTTCACATGGTTTCTAAAAATGCACATAATTCTTCATCTCTTCGAAAACGCCCTTTCCCAAAATGAAACATGGCCTTGTGGGTAATGGTTGGAAAGGTCTTGACATGAGGATCAATTGTTATGTTGAACAAAACTCAATTTGGAATTGGGAAATTAGTTAAAATTGGTCATAAAGTTCAAGGTGCAAAACATGTGCATGTGAAAATTTCCAAAATGGACCAACTTCAAGCCCTTATGTTTCAATGATGCAAGCTTCACATGGAAACACCTTCAACATCAAAGTTGTAGATATGTTTAAGAAAATAAATTTGGACTCAAATTTTGCATCATTTGGATTTTTGACGAGAAATTTATGGGCACTTGAAGTTGGACTTTTTCAGATTTCAATGCCTTTGGTCCAAAGTGACCTATAATGTTTTGCATTATCACATGTATTTATTTTAGGATTATGAACCTTTGTTCAACATAACAAATTAAGTAGACATCTTAAAATTTCCAATGCATTTGATCCCACCTCAAAATCATGAAGAAAGAGATAGTTATGTCCTTGGGAAGTTGACCCAAAATTAGGGTTTCAGTCAAAATGACCTATAATGTTTTGAAATGGATGATGACCTTCCAAGATTCAAATAAATTTTTGATGAACGTGAAAGTTTTTCATATGGTTCTTAAGAACATTTTTTATCTTGGGGTAATCTTAATTTGACAAACACATCAAAAATTAGGTCTCTGTGTATTTCAAAATAGTTAGATGAATTGACTGATCAACTTCTCAAGTCCAAACCTCAAAACTTGATGAATTGATGATTGAGGAAACTCAAATAAGCTCAAATATGCATGAAATTATGAATTAAAGAACTTCCCTTGATTGAATTTGATCATGAGTTGAGGTTGCTTCATGAGCAAGGCACAGTTGATGCATAATTGAATTAGGGTTTCCTTGGGAAACAAGCCTCAGGCCCTTTGGTTTGATTTGATAAAATTGACAAATTGAGAAACTTGGGAGGAATATATGATGAATGAGAGCTTTGGGAACCATTTTCATGCTTGCTTTCACCTTCATCTAGCCATATCAATGAGCATAGGGTCTCCTAGGAGCCTTAGATCACATGATTGCTCAAGCTACAAAACAAAAGATGTTAGTGACATATTTTTGTGCTTTTGGTTAGTAAACAAAGTAAGAAAAGAAATAATATACAATTCAAGCATGCTTGGTGGTCTCAAACCAACTCACAAATGTTCCCACCCAAAGGTAAGGAGCCAAGATGCTATGATCCTTGAGGCAAATGCAAAATGCAATGATATGATGCCATGAGGGATCTTAGGGTCAAAAATTAGGGTCTTATATTCTGAAAGTCTTCTTATCTTTCAATGATGTCCCAGACGGGTAAATCTGACTTTGGAGGAAACACTTGATGTCATAATACCATAGCTTCTCATATCTGACTTCTTCAACAACAAACACATGCGCTGGCCAATAAAGACGTATCATAGACAAATTGGGAACCTCATTCCAATACTTCACCCCAATCATTGATGCCAATGTTGCAAGAGCATCTGCCATCCGATTCTCATCTCGAGGGATATGATGAAACTCAACCTTTGTAAAGAAAGTTGAAATCCTCCTCGCATAATCTCTATATGGTATTAAACCGGGTTGATTTGTCTCCCATTCAACTTTGATCTAATTCACAACCAAAGCTGAATCTCCAAAGACATCTAAATGCTTGATTCTGAGATCAATGGTGTTGGTTCTATGTGTTGGCATCAATTTTGGTAAAACCTAGAGTTATCACAAGTTGTCATGAGTGTTGTCTTGACATGTGATATCAGTTTCCTGCAGGATGTTTAAATATGGTTGTGCAGGATTTAGCTGAGATGTCAGACCCGATGTTAAGACATGTGTATACAGAACATTCAGTCTGAATGTTATGTATCTTAAGATTGCGCTTTTCATGCAAATCTGTGTGTGATTGATGTGGAGATTGAACGCGCCATTCAAGGAGTAATTTGAATTAAAACTAGATTGATTTATTTTCCAATAAGATATGATCAGCTGTCGTGAATAAGAAGATACGAAAGGAAAATAGATTTAGGGTTTTATGATGTCCAAGCCCGTTCACAAGCTTCTATTTAAAGGCCATGTAAAATCTGGTTGTAACACACAAGAAAATGAACGAAATAGTGAGAGAGAATAAGGGTTTTAGTCTTGTGTGAGCTTGTGTATTGTGATTCATTCATTCATTCTATTGATGATTGAATTGGACTGACTTTTGAGTTGTAATTTGTCCATTCTAAGCTTTGAAGCATGAGTGTGTGTTTACTTGGTTGAAGCTTTTAAGCAAGATCAAGTATGTGTTCTTGAAGAGTGTCTTCTTTCTTTGTAATATTTGTTTTCATATCACTGCTGTGATTAAGGGGGAGTGAATAGGGTCTCTTATCTAAGAGTTCTTAGATAGAAGTCACACGGGTAGAGATTAGGTGAAAAGACTGTAACTTAAAGTTGTTTACTGAGAGTCTTTGAACTAATTCTGTTTAGTGGATTTCCTTCCTGGCTTGGTAGCCCCCAGACATAGGTGAGTTTGCACTGAACTGGGTTAACAATTGCTTGTGTCACTTGTACTATTGTTTCTTTGTCTTTTATCCTGTTTATATTTTAGTTGTTGTTTAGATATTAGTGTCGTGACATTACCTTCGACATCTCATATCTGATACCAGAATTTCAATTGGTATCAGAGCAAGTATCCTGCTCTGGTTCTGGGTGAGATCTTGGGACGTTACTTTCTGGTACTATGGATAGAGACGGAGGATCTGTTCACAGACCACCAATTCTGGATGGATCTAACTATGACTACTGGAAACCTCGAATGGTAGCCTTCTTGAAATCTTTGGATAATAAGGCTTGGAAGGCTGTTCTAACAGGCTGGGAACATCCCGTTATTACTAAGGAAGGAGAAGTTACAACTGATAAGAAGGCTGAGGAAGAATGGACCAAGGAGGAGGATGAACTAGCTCTTGGAAACTCTAAAGCATTGAATTCTATATTCAATGGGGTTGATAAGAACATCTTCAGACTAGTGAACAACTGTGAGGTGGCTAAAGATGCTTGGAATATTCTTAAAACCACTCATGAAGGTACCTCTAGAATGAAGATGTCTAGATTGCAGTTGCTTACTACCAAGTTTGAGAATTTGAGGATGAAAGAAGATGAAAGTATTCATGACTTCCATACGAATATCCTTGAAATTGCTAATGCCTCAGGAGCCCTGGGTAAGAAAATGTCAGATGAAAAACTTGTGAGGAAACTTCTCAAGTCACTTCACAAGAGATTTGCCATGAAAGTGACAGCCATAGAAGAATCTCAAGACATCTACAATATGAGAGTGGATGAGTTAATTGGATCCCTCCAAACATTCGAGTTGGGGATGAGTGATGGATCTGAAAAGAAAGCCAAAAGCATAACTTTCATGTCAAACACTGAAGAGAAAGAGGAAGACAATGGTCAGGATACTGATGAAGATCTGGAAAATGATGTAGCATTACTAGGGAGACAGTTCAACAAATTTCTGAAAAGGATGGATGTAAGGTCAAAGTCTAATGTCAAGAACAACTCATTTGACATCAGTAGGTCAAATGATGCTGAAAGAAGAACAAATCTGAGGAAAATCCAAACAAGGAAAAGGAGTTCAGTGCCATGAATGTGAAGGGTATGGACACATTAGAGCTGAATGTGGGACCTACCTCAAGAAACAGAAGAAGAGTCTTGTTGCTACTTGGTCTGATGAAATTGAAACAGAAGGAGAGTCTACCAATCTTGTGACTGCCTTGACTGAAAGATGGGGTTCTGATGAAGACTCAAGTGATTATGAAGTAACCTTTGATAAATTAGCCACTACCTACAAAAAGTTATGTTACAGAAGTGAATAAGTGTGTCAACAAATGGAGAATCAGAAGAAATTGATAACCCAACTATAGGATGAGAAGAAAAACACTTAGAAACCATTTCTAAGTTGAAGATCGAAGTTGTGTTCCTAAACTCCAAATTGGATGAGATGACAAAGTATGTCAGAATGCTAAATAGTGGATCTGATACCTTAGACAAAATTCTCCAGACTTGAAAGATGGCAGGAGACAAGTCTGGCCTTGGGTTCAATGAATCCACTCCTGAGTGTAGTCACACTAGTAGCAAACCCAAGATGTCACATCAGGTGTCTCAACATCACAAGGAAAGACAACATAAAGGAAAACACCGAAGATGGAGATGTCATTATTGTGGAAAATTTGGCCACATAAAACCATTCTGCTTTAAGTTGTATGATTATCCTAGTCCTACTCATCATCAACCTAGACCCTAACACCACATCCCTGTTAACAAAAAACAGTGGGTTCTTAGGACTGGTGCTACTAACTTGATAGCTCACACTTCCTTCGGAGTTTCAGCCATAGAAGACTGGTATTTTGATAGTGGATGCTCCAGACACATGACTGGAAGCAAAAACCTGCTAATTGACCTTCATCCTCATGCCACCAACTATGTGACCTTTGGTGATGGAGCAAATGGTGAAACCAAGGGGATTGGAAAGCTAAACTGCCCTGGAGTCCCTAACATTGATGATGTACTACTTGTTAAAGGATTGGCTGCAAACCTGATCAACATCAGTCAACTGTGTGACCAAGGTCTAAATGTGAACTTCACAAAAACTGAATGTTTGATTACTAATGAAAAAGTGAGGTGATAATGAAAGGAGTCAGGTCTAAGGACAACTGCTATATGTGGAATTCTCAAGAAACTGGTTATTCATCAATGTGTACTCTAGCTAAAGAAGAAGAAGTGAAACTATGGCATCAAAAATTGGGCCATCTGCATCTTAAAGGAATGAAGAGGATTATATATGTTTAAGCTGTCAGAGGAATCCCAAAATTAAAGATTGATGAAGGAAGAGTTTGTGGTGAGTGTCAGATTGGAAAGCAGACAAAGATGTCACATCAGAAGATCAAACATGACACCACATCTAGAGTGTTGGAAATTCTCCACATGGACTTGATGGGACCTATGCAGGTGGAAAGTCTTGGTGGGAAAATGTATGCTTATATGGTGGTGGACGACTTCTCCAGATATACCTGGGTAAATTTTATAAGGGAACAATCTGATGTATTTGAGGTGTTCAAAGATCTTTGCCTAAGACTTCAAAGAGAAAAAGAAAGTCAGGTTATCAGAATAAGAAGTGATCATGGGAAAGAATTTGAGAGTAGTAAATTTGTTGGATTATGTTCATCTGAAGGAATTAGTCATGAGTTCTCATCTCCCATTACCCCTCAGCAAAATGGTGTGGTAGAAAGGAAAAATAGAACTCTCCAAGAATCTGCCAGAGCTATGATTCATGCTAAGAAGTTGCCCTACCACTTCTGGGTTGAAGTTATGAACACTGCCTGCTATGTTCACAACAGAGTAACCTTGAATAAAGGGACCCTAACTACTTTATATGAAGTCTGGAAAGGAAGAAGACCTACTGTCAAATACTTCCATGTGTTTGGTAGTAAATGTTATATCCTGACTGATCATGAACAAAGAAGGAAAATGGACCCCAAGAGTGATGAAGGAATATTTTTGGGTTACTCAACAAACAGCAGAGCATTTAGGGTTTTTAATTCCAGAACAAAAGTAATGATGGAATCTATTAATGTCGTTGTTGATGATCAAGAGACTGATGTCACAGACGATGTTGAAACATCTCTGAATGATGCCCCAGCTGATCTCCTGGACAAAAGTAATGAGAGTGAATCTACTCAAGCTGAACCTGAAGATGATAAAAGTAATAAGGGGCCCTCTATCAGAATTCAGAAGGATCATCCAAAAGATCTCATTATAGGAGACCCAAATAAAGGGGTCACCACTAGATCAAGGGAAGTGATCTCACATGCCTGTTTTGTGTCCAAGATTGAGCCCAAGAATGTCAAAGAAGCCTTAACTGATGAATTCTGGATCAATGCCATGCGGGAAGAGTTAGGCCAATTCAAGAGAAATGAAGTATGGGAATTGGTTCCAAGGCCTGAAGGAATAAATGTTATTGGAACAAAGTGGGTTTACAAGAATAAATCAGATGAACATGGGGTGATTACTAAAAATAAAGCAAGATTGGTAGCACAAGGATACACTAAAGTTGAAGGAGTTGACTTTGATGAAACATTTTCCCCTGTAGTTCGCATGGAGTCCATTAGATTACTGCTCGGAGTGGCATGTATTCTGAAGTTTAACCTGTTCCAAATGGATGTGAAAAGTGCCTTCTTAAATGGTTACTTAAATGAGGAAGTGTATGTTGAACAACCTAAAGGGTTTACAGACCCAAATCTTCCAAATCATGTGTATAAGTTGAGGAAAGCCCTATATGGATTGAAACAAGCTCCTATAGCTTGGTATGATAGACTCACAATGTTTCTCATTGACAATGGATACAAGAAGGTAGGCATTGATAAGACCTTATTTGTCAAAAATGAAGGAGGAAAACTCAT
Organism: Lathyrus oleraceus; assembly: GCF_024323335.1. NCBI lineage: Eukaryota > Viridiplantae > Streptophyta > Magnoliopsida > Fabales > Fabaceae > Lathyrus > Lathyrus oleraceus. The sequence continues at coordinate 514,421,128 of NC_066585.1, read as the reverse complement.
GGTGGCTCAGATATATGTGGATGATATTGTGTTCGGTGGGATGTCAAATAAGATGGTTGAACATTTTGTTAAACAAATGCAGTCTGAATTTGAAATGAGCCTTGTTGGAGAACTAACCTATTTTCTTGGGCTACAAGTCAAGTAGATGGAAGATTCTATCTTTCTATCTCAAAGAAAATATGCCAAAAATATTGTTAAGAAGTTTGGCATGGAGAATGCAGGCCACAAAAGGACATTTGCTCCTACTCATCTGAAAGTGTCTAAAGATGAAAATGGTGTCAGTATAGATCAAAGTCTCTAGAGAAGCATGATAGGAGTCTGCTATATCTCACAGCAAGCAGACCTGACATTGCTTTTGCTATAGGTGTATGTGCTAGATATCAAGCTGAACCAAAGGTGAGTCACATAAACCAAGTGAAAAGGATCCTGAAATATGTCAATGACACTAGTGACTATGGGATGCTATACACTTATGGATCTGGATTTGTGTTGACTGGATACTGTGATGCTGATTGGGCTGGAAGTGCTGATGATAGGAAAAGCACATCAGGAGGATACTTCTTCTTGGGGGAACAACTTAATATCATGGTTTAGTAAGAAACAAAATTGTGTGTCTCTGTCCACTGTTGAAGCTGAATACATAGCAGCTGGAAGTAGTTGTTCTCAACTGGTGTGGATGAAACAGATGCTGACTGAATACAATGTCACTTAAGGTGTCATGACATAGTACTGTGACAACCTAAATGCTATAAACATTTCCAAGAATCCTATTCATCACAACAGGACAAAACATATTGAGTGGGAAATTAGGGATTTGTATTTATGAAAATTTGTAGCAATTAATATGGAGTGGAAAATGTAATCAAATTATTGTCTGCTTACTTAAAATAAAGCGCCCCCTTTATGGTAAATCATGACCTATTCTTGGAAATACCATCTATTACCTTTTCACACGCAACCTCACTACCTACTCAAATATTTCCAACTTCCTGCTTCTTCCTCAAACTCCTCTGCTAGGGCAACTGGAATCTCTCCACAAAAACAACAAGATGTCACAACATCAAACTCCATCTCGTTCAAAAACTACTAAGCTTACTCACAAGGATAGCACTCCTTCCATGGACTTTCTCGATGATGAAATTTTGGATGTGGTCCCTCTGTCCTATTCCAGGAAAAGCCCCTGACTCAAACCATCCTATGGATGCATCTGCTTCTGCATGCCCCACTCAAGGTAACAACTCTAGTATCCCTTATAGCTCTACTCATGCCACTAGTTCTAAGGAAGATATGCACCACACTGATCGTGTCATTGGTAATGCTTCACAGCATGTGGCATCTACTACTGCCAATGCTTCACAGTCTGAGAAGCATGATTCTACAAACAATGTGATTGACCTAGAGGATGATAGGTCTGATGATCAAGATGATAGCTTACTTCACCACTTAAAGCCTAGTGTGGCTAAGCGTATGAAGACTAGAAAAGGTAGATTTGTGGCTAAAATGATGTCAGCTAAAACAGCTAAGAAGACTGCTGGTGTAGGTCCCTCCAAATCTTGGAGCAAAATTGATGTGAAGAATAGGAAGGTGAGAGAAGTTTCTGAGTCTGATGAAGATGTTGAGGAAGATGTCCCTGACATCTCCCTTGTGAAGAGGACAACTGTGAAGAAGTCCCCTGTGAAAGTTGTTACTGTGCATTTGGACAATATCTCTTTCCATCTTGAAGATGGAGCTGCCAAATGGAAGTTTGTGATCCAAAGAAGGGTGGATGTAGAGAGAGAGTTAGGAAAGGATGCTGTTGAGGTCAAACAGGTCATGAACCTAATTAAGAATGATGGGTTAATGAAGACTGTGGATAGGTTATCTTAGTGCTATGAGGGATTGGTTAAGGAATTCATTGTCAACATTCCTGAAGATATTGTTGATAAAAACAACAAGGAATTTTGTAAAGTTTTTGTGAGAGGGAAGTGTATCACATTTTCTCCCACTGTCATTAACAAGTTTCTGGGAAGAGGTATAGAAGGTGCATGTCAATTGGAAGCCACAGACAATAAGGTCTGTAGAGAAATTACAACAAGACAGGTGAAGGAGTGGCCTAGTAAAAAGCATCTTCCTGCTGGGAAGTTGACTGTTAAGTATGCCATATTGCATAAAATAGGATCTGCAAATTGGGTGCCTACCAACCACATTTCCACAATTTGAAATACCCTTGGAAGAATTATCTTTGCTGTTGGAACCAAGCTAAAATTTGATTATGGTAGATTTATGTTTGAACAAATTGTCAGCATGCTTCTACTAATGCAGTAAAGCTGCCTATAGCCTTTCCCTCAATGATTTGTGGGATTATCCTGAGCCAACACCCTGGGATTCTAAGTACCAATGACCTACCAAGTAGAAGAAAACCTGCTCTATCAGTACACTATAAACTGTTTGAAGGGAGTCATCTCGAAGACATTGTCATGACATCTACTGTGAAAAAGCCAACCTCAAAAGGTGGACTTATTGCCGAACTGAAGGAAATGTGTAAAGAGATGGGTGCGGGAATAAGGGTAGCAATAGCTAGGAAAGAATCGTTGGAAGCCTTGATTGCAAGCTTGGAGCAAGCTGAAGGTGAGAATACTGAACAAGCTAAGAAAGATGAAGCCCAAACCTCTAGTGAGAGGTCTGCAACTAAAGATGAGACAAGTGGCAACTATGTTTTTGATGCTGATGAAGCTGCAAGCTCAAGCTCCTCTGATTAGATCTTTTGAAGTTGGCCCCCATTCTTCTGATGATGTTTTTTTCTCTTTGTTGTGATGGATGTTCTGGTTTTCGGCAGCTATTTTCTGCTGCTTTGATGTTTCTTTTTCTGGATTTTTTGGTTTGTTGGTTTTTTTTCTCAGCTTGTTTAAAGTTGTGTATGTACTTGGATCTGTAACACTTAACCTTTGACATTCTGATTGTTTGACTGAATAGACATTTATTTTGTCTCTTTGGTCTCTTTTGGCTAAAAAGGGGGAGAAGTAGTAGCTATATGATGTTATACTATAGTAAATATGCAATGTTATAGATGATGTTACAGATGATGTTGGAGATGATCTGTATGTTACAAATGATGTTGGAGATGATGTTAGATGGGGAAGGGTCCTATATGTTACAAATGATGTTGGAGGTGATGTTAGATGGGGAAGTGTCCTGTATGTTACAGATGTTGTTGGAGATGTTGTTAGATGGGGACGTGTTCTGTTTGTGTAAATCAGACTGGTGCTAGCTGAAGGGGGAGGTGGTGTGTTCTGCGCACAAGCGCATGTGTGTTTACTAGTTGCTATTTTTTGCTAGTAATGTGTGTATGTTTACTTCTGCTGCTGAACTGATACTGTGATTATTTTTCTTGTGAAACGTATGATCTGATGTATATTTTAGCCAAAATTTGCCAAAGGGGGAGTTTGTTGGTTCTATGTGTTGGCATCAATTTTGGTAAAACCTAGAGTTACCACAAGTTGTCACGAGTGTTGTCTTGACATGTGATATCAGTTTCCTGCAGGATGTTTAAATATGGTTGTGCAGGATTAGTTGAGATGTCAGACCCGATGTTAAGACATGTGTATACAGAACATTCAGTCTGAATGTTATGTATCTTAAGATTGCGCTTTTCATGCAAATCTATGTGTGATTGATGTGGAGATTGAACGCGCCATTCAAGGAGTAATTTGAATTAAAACCAGATTGATTTATTTTCCAATAAGATATGATCAGTTGTCGTGAATAAGAAGATACGAAAGGAAAATAGATTTAGGGTTTTATGATGTCCATGCCCATTCAAAAGCTTCTATTTAAAGGCCATGTAAATCCTGGTTGTAACACACAAGAAAACGAACGAAATAGTGAGAGAGAATAAGGGTTTTAGTCTTGTGTGAGCTTGTGTATTGTGATCCATTCATTCATTCTATTGATGATTGAATTGGACTGACTTTTGAGTTGTAATTTGTCCACTCTAAGCTTTGAAGCATGAGTGTGTGTTTACTTGGTTAAAGCTTTTAAGCAAGATCAAGTATGTGTTCTTGAAGAGTGTCTTCTTTCTTTGTAATATTTGTTTTTATATCACTGTTGTGATTGAGGGGGGGTGAGTAGGGTCTCTTATCTAAGATTTCTTAGATAGAAGTCACACGGGTAGAGATTAGGTGAAAAGACTGTAACTTGAAGTTGTTTACTGAGAGTCTTTGAACTAATTCTGTTTAGTGGATTTCCTTCCTGGCTTGGTAGCCCCCAGACGTAGGTGAGTTTGCACCAAACTGGGTTAACAATTGCTTGTGTCACTTGTACTATTTTTTCTTTGTCTTTTATCCTGTTTATATTTTAGTTGTTGTTTAGATATTAGTGTCGTGACATTACCTTCGACATCTCATATCTGATACCAGAATTTCAAATGGCCTCTTTGAGCACCATAATGCAAGCTTCATATTCTGATATATTATTTGTACACTTGAAAGAAAATTTAGCTGTAAATGGAAAATATGTGCCTTAAGGAGTAATAATCACTGCCCCAATACCAATACCATATTGATTAATAGCTCAATCAAATACCATGCCCTAACGGGAACCAGGTTTTGGCTCTTCTTCAAGCAATGGTTCATAATAATCATTCATTTTCAAGTACAAGATATCTTCATTAGGAAAATCATATTGCATTGACTGGTAATCTTCAATCGGTTGGTGAGCCAAATGGTCAGCCAAAATACTACCTTCGATCGCTTTCTGAGATCGGTATTCGATATCATACTCTGATAGCAACATCTGCCAATGGGCAATCCTTCCAGTTAAAGCAGGCTTCTCAAATATATACTTGATCGGTTCCATTTTGGATATCAACCAAGTGGTATAATTCAACATATACTGACGCAGACGCTTAGAAGCCCAAGCCAATGTGCAACAAGTTTTCTCAAACATAGAATACCAAGTCTCATAGTCGGTGAACTTCTTACTGAGGTAGTAGATCGCAAATTCTTTCTTTCCAGTCTCATCTTGTTGACCAAGAACACAACCCATACTGTCTTCAAGCACAATCAAATACATGACCAACGGTCTTCCTTCAACAGGTGGAGACAAAATCGGAGGTTCAAGCAGATATTCCTTGATACTGTCAAAAGCTTTATGGCAATCTTCGGTCCAATGAAAAGACTGATCTTTCCGAAGAAGCTTGAATATAGGCGTACTTGTGCAGTCATGTGTGAAATAAATCTGGAAATATAATTCAAGCGGCCGAGAAAACCTCTGACTTGCTTCTCAGTTTTGGACGCAGTCATCTCTTGTATTGCTTTGACCTTGGCAGGATCAACTTTAATACCCTTCTCGCTGACAATAAAGCCCAACAACTTACCAGAACGAACACCAAAAGTACATTTATTGGGATTCAAGCGGAGTTTATACTTCCTCAAATGTTGGAATAGCTTCAACAAATGCTCAACATGTTCCTCTTCATCAATTGATTTAGCAATCATGTCATCGACATATACTTCAATCTCTTTGTCCATCATATCATGAAAAAGAGTAGTCATTGCTCTTTGGTAAGTTGCACCAGTATTCTTTAAATCGAAAGGCATCACTCTATAACAGAATGTTCCCCAAGGCGGAATGAATGTGGTCTTCTCCATATCTTCGGGTGCCATCATGATCTGATTATATCCGGAAAATCCATCCATAAACAAAAAGACTTTGAATTTAGCAGTATTGTCTACCAACATATCAAGGTGTGGCAGAGGGAAATCATCTTTCGGACTGGCTTTATTCAAATCTCTATAATCGACACACATGCAGACTTTTTCATCTTTCTTCGGCACAGGCACAATATTGGCCACCCATTGCGGATACTCAGCGGTCACAAGGAAATCGGCGTCAATCTGTTTCTACACTTCTTCTTTGATCTTCACAGCCATATCAGGGTGTGTTTTTCTCAATTTTTGCTTGATTGGCGGACATTCTGGCTTCAATGGCAATCTATGCACCACAATCTCAGAATCCAAACCAGGCCTGTCTTGAAAGGACCAAGCAAACACATTTGAATACTCTCGAAGAAGATCAATCAACCCCTTCTTGACATCTGGACACAGTCGGGACCCAATCTTGACTTCCTTCACATCATCCTTGGAACCCAAGTTGACTAGCTCAATCTGCTCTTCGAACGGCTGAATGGTATTTTCATCTTGCTCAAGAAGACAAGATAATTCATCACTCACTTCTTCATCACTTTCCTCCTCGGCCTCAAACACAGGGAATTCAAAATTTGGAGAAGGAGAAAGATCGTTGTATTCAATGGGGTTAGAAACCAACCTGCATAATGATTTGATATTTTAATTTTAGAGAAGTGGATTTGTGACCAAATATTATGCAGATGGACAATTATATTGTTCATTTATGTTTTTTATGATTACCATTTTTAGAATAAAGCAAAAAGTAAAAACAAACATCATAGATGTGGATGAATAGAATTAATTTTATTAATGATCAATTTCAAAATGCCCAAACAATGCTCACTTCTCCCTTAGGCATAGGAGAAGGATTTTTAAAACATATAAAAGCAATTAATTAGACTGATGCAAAATAACAGGAATATCAACAGCAGTCCAATTGTTGCAATCCTTTCCATGCATCACAAAATTGGTGCATTTTTCCTCTTCGTCATCCTCTAGCACAACAGCTAAGTGTTGTTCATTGCCATGAATGAACCCTCCGCTATGGAAGCTAAGTTGCATATCTTCAGACCTTGCAGTTGATGAACCTCGCTAGAATCCCAAACCGATTCTGCCTTTATTATCGGAGACCTCTACCATGCGCCCCCACTGATCAACATTGCCTTCTTCCACAATCTTCTTTGCATCTTTCAATGATGACATAGGTGCCCCAACTCTCTTTTCATCAGCAATAGATAAGGCTTGGAACGGAGTTCCAACCTCATCCTCAGCTTCAACACAAGAGAAAGATGACAGGTGGCTAACCAACAACGCCTTCTCCCCGCCAAGGATGACAAGCTTTCCATTCTTCACAAATTTGAGCTTCTTATGCAATGTGGAGGTAACAGCTCCCGCCTCATGAATCCATGGCCTTCCCAATAAACAACTGTAGGTCGGGTGGATATCCATTACTTGAAAAGTAATTTGGAAGGCACTCGGACCTATCTTAACTGGAAGGTCCACTTCACCAATAACTGTTTTACGTGAACCGTCAAAAGCTTTGACGATTACACCGTTATACCTCATAGGCGCTCCTTGGTACGATAGCTTTGACAGATTTGACTTCGGCAGCATATTCAACGAAGAGCCGATGTCAACTAGCACATTGGACAAAGCATCCTCTTTGCAATTCATGGAGATATGCAAAGCCAAGTTAGGATTTCTGCCCTCCTCAGGGAGTTCTTCATCACAAAAACTGAGGTTGTTGCAGGAAGTGATGTTAGCCACAATATGATCGAATTGATCCACTGTAACATCATGTTCTACAAACGCTTGCTCTAGAACTCTCTGTAGTGCTTCTCTCTGTGCTTCTGAATTCATGAGCAGAGACAACATTGAGATCTTTGAGGGGGTTTGGAGCAGTTGCTCCACCATATTAAATTCGCTCCTCTTGATCAATCGAAGTACCTCATCATCATCATTAGCCTTCAAATCGCTGGATTCACCAGACTTACATTTTGAAGCACTAACCGGATCTACAGCAGGCACCTCTACTTTCTTACCAACAACTGATTCTTCTTTATCTTTTGGGAACACCGACCCAAACACATGACCACTACGGGTCACCTTGGTAATATCAGCAATGCTCACTACAGAGCTGGTTGTAGGCAACGAGACCTCTTGACCATCCTTCATCATTGTAGCATTATACTGATATGGAACAACTTTATCATATGAATACGGGAATGGGCCCGCTAAGCGTATAACCAACGGCGATACTGATATATTGCTGACATTGTTACTGTTGTTGCTATCATACTGAATTACCAATCTTTCTGGTTGCTTGAAAATGGGCGATATGACATTTACATCGTCATCTACATGACGGGATTGAACAATCTAAATCATGCCTTCATCCATCAGTCGTTGGATGTCCCTTTTCACAACTTCACAACCCCTTGAATTAATATTGCAAATAGCACAACCATCGTGGACATGCTCACAATCACTTACCAAACAAATGTCCTTATGCATCTGCACTAAGGACCTCCGGATAAAGCGGACATCAAAAACCTTAAATTTTCCAGGACAACCATCCACCATATTCACTGAAGAATTTCCATGGGCGGGCAATGAATTTTCTTTCACATTCGGTGCTTGGTCCTCAAAGGACACCATTCCACTCTTCATCAGCTTCTGAACCTCATGCTTGAGCGGATAACAGTTCTCTATATCATGTCCGGGTGCCCCTTGATGAAAAGCACAACGGAGTTCAGGTTTGTACCACCAAGGAAGTGGTTCTGGAATCTGCGGCGGGTTTCTTGGTTAGATTAGGTTCTTGAGAACCAAATATGGGTACTGTTATGTATATGACATAGGAATCAGGTCAAAAGAGAGCTTTTTCCTCTCAAAGTTTTGTTGATGATGATTGTTGTTGGTATTGCTGTTGTTGTAGGTGTTTGTTCGTTGTTGCGGTTGTTGTTGTTAACATTGTTGTTGTTGAACTGGTGTTGATTGATTATTGGAAAATACCGGAATGACTGAAGATACTTGATGGTGGTGTTGACGGGATGGTTGACTCCTCCTGACCTGAGGCCTGCTATACCTCCCACTAATTACTGCATTAGCTTCATTGTCCTTTTTCTTCCCAAATCTACTGCCTACCTTTTACTTGACGATGCTTCATCTTTCGACAAACATCCTTCTCAGACTCCTTCCTCAAGCCTCATCCCCACGTTTACCATTTCGGTAAAGTCACTGGGGGCACTAGCAATCATACGTTCATAAAATGAACTCAGGGTCTTCAAAAAGATCTCCGTCATCTCTTTTTCCTCCAAGGGAGGAGTGATCTGAGCAGCCAATTCCCTCCATCTCTGCGCGTATTCTTTAAATGTCTCCTTATCCTTCTAAGACATAGACCTCAACTGGTCTCTATCAGGCGCCATATCCACGTTGTACTTATACTGCTTGACAAAAGCCTCTCCCAAGTAATTGAAAGTGTGAATGCTTGCACTGTCCAACCCCATATACCAACGGAGTGCAACACCGGTCAAATTATCTTGGAAGTAGTGAATCAACAGTTGATCGTTATCAGTCTGGGTAGACATCTTACGAGCATACATCACTAGATGACGGAGCAGACATGTGTTCCCTTTATACTTTTCAAAGTCAGGCACTTTGAACTTCACCAGGATCTTCATATTTGGCACTAAACACAACTCGGTAGCACTTTTCCCAAACAAATCATTTTCCCTTAGTGTCTTCAATTCCTTGCGCAACTCAAGAAATTGATCCTTCATTTCATCCATTTTCTCGTAAATATCCGGACCCTTAGACGGCTTGGAATGATAAACAGTGTCCTCTACACGAGGTAAGGTGTGCACAATGGGAGGTGGCACAGACATAACCGGGATAGATATCGGCATGGAAGCAAAAGTAGGCGCAAAGCCTTTAGGCATAAAGTTCGGTGGCATTCCCCACGGGAATCCGACAGACATGGAAGGCGCGAAGTGAGCGGCAACAGCAAGCATGGTAGAGGTATCCACCTCTGAAATAACAATCCTCTGAGGAGGAGTTGCGGGTGTTGGAGAAGCTTGGCTCTGAGCAGCTAGTACCGACTCTATCATGGCAGTCAGTCGGGCAATCTCGGCCTTCAACTCTCTGTTCTCTTGCTCTAAATGTTCCATGATTCTGATATGATTGGCGCGAGTATTATACCGATGAGTCAGCTTGGCTAAAGCACAGAAGAAACACCAATGAGACATCTGACAAAAGAGAAACCTGCTTATGCGAATGATGCATGAAATGCAATGCTTGTTTATTTATTTTTATTTTCAAGGAACTTACTATCATTTGCAAATATATATATCAACAATTGCAATAATTTTTAATATGACCAAAAATCTCTTTTCATTTCTATAATTGGAAGGATTACACTGAGTACATTTTCAAAAACCAAATGAAAAATACAAGATAAAAGGAGACTAGTCATCCTAAAGACCCCTAACAACAATGTCATAAGACCTAGCTGAAGACGCGTACTTCCTCCGAATGCGTCAAATCTCGGTCTCAAAAGAAGCCTTCATTTGAGCCTTCTCGAGGACAAGCTGATCAACAATCTTCTTCCAAGCAACGGAAGGCTAAGGCATGCTAGAAGATGAAACCTCTGTCTCTCTCTGTCTCTTTGTCACTCGGTCTTCAAGTAGCTCAATAAGTGCATCTTTTTCCTTAGACTCCAACTGCAATTCTTCATGCTTCGTGCTCAAAGCATGGAAACGCTTTTCCCACATATCTTTCTCTTGCTTCATCTTGGCGAGCGCGTCTTCCAACTCCTCTACATCTTATTTAGGGAGAGTTAATGGCTCAACCACAACCATGGACATAGGTCTTTCACAAGGATAAGGCATCTTCAACTCCAAAGCTCTCTTCTTCACCCAAAGAGTGTAAGCTTCCAAAGCTACACAATTGCACGGACCAAGCTCAGATCTTCTTTTCCTATGCACATTATGCCAAGCATGCACAATCTTTTGCTTCAAATGTTGGGGATATTTACCCTCTTGATAGAAAAGACCTTCTAACAAAGTGATATTAGGTTTGTCTCTCAAGGGGAACCCAAGTTGACGACGAGCCAAAGCAGGGTTGAAGTTAATTGCTCCTTGTGTACCAATGAGAGGTACATTAGAGAATTCACCACAACTATCAATAATGTCCAAACTGCTCAAAAAGGGATCATACCAAACTATATCATCATTAGTGAGAGACATAAGTCTCTGAGACCACCGTAGACATTGTTTGTTCTCCACAAAAGCAGGTGTCTGAGGCAAGTGCGAAATAAACCACTTGTACAGAAGAGGAATGCAACAGACAATAGTTCCTCCACCCTTAGAGTTCCTTAGATGCAAAGAGAAATACACATCACCCAACAAAGTAGGCACATGATTCCCAATCAATAAAAGTCTAATGGTGTTCACATCAATAAAACCGTCAATGTTAGGGAACAAAGCTAATCCATAAATGAGCAACACAAAGATATCTTCAAAAGCTTCCATACTACCGGCTTGAGCAAAAGCAGTAGCTTCCTTGATGAGGAAATCAGATGGCAACCCAAACAATCCTCCTTTCTTCACCCAATGAGCCTCTATCTCAGACTTCTTCAAGTGAAGAGCTTCAGCAATAAGATGAGATATGGGAATCTCTTCCAATCCACTAAAAGGTACCTTGCTAGAAACAGGTATTCCCAAGAGATGGGCATACTCCTCCAACGTAGGCACAAGCTGAAAATCTGGGAAAGTGAAACAACGGTACAGAGGATCATAGAACTGCACTAGCACACTCAAGAGTCCTTCAACCACATCAGTATACAAGATAGATAGAAGCTTCGCATGACGTTGTTTAAAGTCCAAGGGATCTAATACAAAATATGCTAGCTTCCTTAACTCTTTCAAGTCGGGACATCTGAAACTGTACTTCTTAGTGTTCCTTCGTCCACAATCCATGGTCTGAAAATATTTGCAAATAATACCCTTGTTCCTTGAAATTTTCATGTGATGAATGTTATGATGCGCATGAATGCATGAATGCAACAATCACAAATAAGGGATCACACACAAGGCAAACAAACAAAGGTCTAGGGATGAATCAAGTCATTGTCAAGATCAATCATCCATTTTGGTGGATTATGCTTTACACCTTATCAACACCCAAGTTCCATTGATATTGACAAGACTTGATTGGATCAACCGAGAATCAAGGGTTTGTTGTGAGTCACGAGCATGAAGTCTGGGTAAGAACCATCCCAAAGGAGTGAACTAAGGATTAAAACCTGTAGATCATGTTCTAAAAAGTTACCATAGTCTTAATTCCATCTATCAGATATTACAGGTTAAGATGACTGACTCATCAATCCATAATATTCTCAAGAGAAACTCGTCTGAGTGTAGTATCGCGTAACAACTGTTATCAAGTCTATACTTGAACAGTCTCTACACTACACCCTAAATAGGCCAAGAGGGGGTAAATGTTCTACGGTCCTCAGCTTCTCAGACCCAAATTAGAGATAGTAATGCCTAACCACAAATACTTGTGTGATATTTCCAAATCCCAAAGAGTCTCCACTGAGCAGATGGATCTCAAGCCAACTTGTTAAGGACTACTCCACACAAGTCGAACATGACTATATCATCCTCCTATCTTAATTTCACTCAAGTTCGGGTTAGAACTTATCTCACCACTCAGAGATCACCAAGTACAACAAGCAGATTATATCATACAAACAAATATACATACATCACATATATAAAATTATATACACACAAAAGTAGGCTAACCCCACTGGAGACTACTCCCCAGCAGAGTCGCCACTTAATTTTTGTAGCGGTAAATTCATGATCATCAAGCTATGGATAAGCTAGAGATCAATCAAACTAGAGTTGCCATCGCACTTTTATTATTTCCAAGGGAAAAGGGAAAAAGTACGAACAAAACCCAAAAGTAAGAAGTTTTCAAATCAAAACTAATAAAATGTCAGAGATTACAGGTAAGGGGGTTGGTTACAGAGAGGAAAGGTGTTAGCACCCAAAGTGTCCTAGGTACTCCTAGGGAGCCCTTTTTTGTGTGCATATGTGTTTTGTACAAAAATGATGTTTACAAACAAATAGAGTGAGGGGATGAGAAAATAATTCATTAATTATATTTTTGTGTTTAACAAGACCTTCGGACTTGTGCCTACATACCAACATAAAAATGAGGGATCAAAACCTCGTAGTTCGTGATACAAACTTTAAAGTGGATGCATTGCTTTTAACAAAATTAGTTTGAGAGGCACAAAGGCCTGAAAATGGTTTGAATGAGTTAGTTCTTTTTGGCTTTTTGAAAGTTTAGGTCAAGTATAATTAAGTCCATTTACAAGTTTGATTAAGAAAACAAGTTTGAAAATGCAATGGCATAAGGCCAAAGTTTCTAGTTTGCAAAGTGGTCAAAATTTAGAAAAATAACAAGTTCAAACAAAGAAGTTTTTAAAAGGAGGGAGAGATTTTGAAATTAAAGATATAGGGAGGAGATGAAGAGACTAATCATATGCACAAAATTAAAAGTTAAGAGTTGAAAAGATCTGACCGATGGGTAGCAATCCAATAGGCAAGAATGCCATATAGAAACCCCACATTCCCTTGGATATTAGAATCAAGCAACAAACAATGCATACAATATTAACTTGAAGAGAAAGACATCAAATAAAGATAGCCACATCCAAGGTTTAGCCACTCCATGATCTTCTTCAAAATTAGCCCATGTAACAGATGAATTCCACAAGTCACAGGTTCAAAGTAACAGCTTCACAATGATCATGTTGCAGATGAACTCAAAGAGATCTTAAATGATGTATCAGATGAAGTTTCAAATTGCTAGCACTTGGTTTCACAAAATTTGGCATTGGCCAAGTCCTTTAGCATAGGAAGGTTGGCTAAATTCTAAGTCCAATTTGTCCAAGATCAAGTCAACAGTCCACACAAAAGTTTTTTAGGGTTTTTGTTCTTATTATATACATTAATGATCCAAGACCACACACACAAACAAAATATACACAAGCAAGATATATCACACAATATGGTCCAAATGGACAAAAGGGAAAATGACATTAACATTAACAATTAGAATGGTATGAACAATGGCAAATGAATAGAACTTAAAAATTAAAGTGCATTAAAATAAAGGACTTGAAATTAAATGTTAGTTGTTAATGAGTTAGAAGTTAGTATTGTTTTGCTTTTGCTTTTTTTGTTTTAAGTCATTCTTTGGAGAACACTCAACCCACTTATCACAAGCATGGATCCTTGAGCCAAGATATCTTACAAAGGAAGGAAAAAAGGCCAAGTTTCCACACAATACCATGAAAGAGGGGAGACTTATAATCTCACTAACTAGAATGCTATGCCTTTTGTGTAAAAAATTTAGCGCTATGTTAAGCAATCGTAATTGGACTTATGTAGAAGTCACAACTATTTGAGGTCAGGCAATAAAATTTTGGTGTTAATGCATGTTAGAGACATAGTATAGTGGACTATGCTCATGAAACATACCTCACATAAAAAGGATATGCAAAAGAGGTGGCGTAATCTCATCCATACTGTAAGACCCTAATTTTGACCCTAAGATCCCTCGTGGCATCATAACATTGCATTTACATTGCCTCAAGGATCATAAGCATCTTAGCTCCTTACCTTTGGGGTGGGATCTCTTGTGAGTTGGTTTGAGATCACCAAGCATGCTTGAATTTTATATCATTGCTTTTCTCATTTTTATTCACTAACCAAAAGCACAAAAATATGTCACTAACATCTCTTGTTTGTAGCTTGAGCAGTCACAAGGTCTAAAGCTTCTAGGAGACCCTATGTGCATTGATATGGCCAAGGGAAGATGAAAGAAAGCATGGAAATGGTTACCAAAGCTCTCATCCATCAAATATGCCTCCCAAGTATCTCAATTCATCATTTTGATCAAAGCAAATCAAGGGGTTTGAAGCTTGTTTCCCAAGGAAACCCTAATTCATCTATTCATCAACTGTGCCTTGCTCATGAAGCAACCTCAACCCATGGTCAAATACAATCAAGGGAAGTTCTTTAATTTATCATTTCATGCATATTTGAACTTATTTGAGTTTCCTCAATCATCAATTCATCAAGATATGAGGTTTGGACTTGAGAAGTTGATCAGTCAATTCATCTGACTATTTTGAAATGCACTGAGACCTAACTTTTTATGTGTTTGTCAAATGGAGATGACCCCAAGATCAAAAATGTTCTTAAGGACCATATGAACAACTTTCATGTTCATCAAAAATTAATTTGAAGCTTGGAAGGTCATAATCCATTCCAAGACATTATAGGTCATTTTGACTGAAACCCTAATTTTGGGTCAACTTCCCAAGGACATAACTCCTTCATTTTTCATAAGTTTTAGGTGATATCAAATGCATTGGAAAGCTTAATATGTCTAATTCAAATGTTATGTTGAGAAAAATTCCAAAATCTCAAAAGAAATACATGTGATAATTCAAAACATTATAGGTCACTTTGGACCAAATGCATTGAAATGTGAAAAAGTCCAACTTCAAGTGCCCATAACGTCTTCATCAAAAATACAAATGATGCAAAATTTAAGTCCAAATTTATTTCCTTGAAAATATCTACAACTTTCATGTTGAAGATTTTGTCATTTGGAACTTGCATCACTGAGACATAAGGGCTTGAACTTTGGCCAATTTTGAAAATCTCACATATGAATGTATTGTACCCTACACTTCATGTCCAATTTTCATTAATTTCCAAGGCCCAAATGGAGTTTTGATCAACATAACAAATGATCCTTATGCAATAAGCTTTCCAACCATTACTCATGAGGTGGTGTTCCTATTTTAAGCATGGCATTTTCGAAGACTTGAATGTTATAGTGCATTTTTTGAAAATCTCTTCATTTGCCTTGCATGAGCTAATACAGTCCAATCTGCACGTTCATTTTGCTTTCATCATGCATTAGCTTTCAATTCCAGGTGGAATTGGGCCCTCCATGCGCCTGTACAGGCCCATGCATAGAGGCCCTTTCCATTCATGCAAACCTTTGATCATGCATTTCAGATGCTTTCTCCTATAAATACCATGCCTATGCTCTTCATTTCTTCAACCTTAAGGCGCCCCAATTGCTGCTAAACTGAAATCCCAGCCATCACTAAAGGAACTAATTCATTTTTCTTCAAATTTTTCAGATCTGAATTTTGATTTCATTGATCAATTTTCAGATCTCAAAGTTCCTAAACCTTCTCTCCTTGATCCATAGTGTCTACTGTAAGGAAAAGCATCCAAGGATTGTGACTCAAAGCCTTGCAAATCAAAGGTTTTTTTCAACTGTTATTTGCTTCGAATCAGCTTGTATAGTGCTCTATTCTCATTGTTGTTGTGTGATCTGAAGTCCTCTGCATAGAGGCAACATTGCTATGCTTTCAAATTTTGAAAATCATGAAGTTCATATGAACACCACAGATTTTCCACTTCTGATTTCTCTCAACATAGAGATTTAGAATGGATTTGAGTAGTACAGGGGTGATGTACATCACCCCAGCTCTCGATTGATGCCTGGATCGTGCTATTTGGTTACCATTTTTATTTCTGCAACTTTGGACTTGCCTGGAAGTTGGCCGGAGAAGACGGTGGCGCTGGTCATCGTCTGGTCTCCAGATTTCATCAGAACCGTCCATTCATGTTTCCAGATTCAATCTCACGCGTCCTTTGTTATGACTTTATTAATGACCATGTGTTACTCAGTTGACAAAGGCATATGGTGAACGCGCGTTCCTCAGCCGTGTGATGATCCACGTCAATTAATGAATCTTCATCCAACGCTCACGCTTTTTTCCAATTTCTATTTTCTGATTTTCATTTTCATTTTATTGTTTTAATTCCATTTCACTTTAAAAATTCATATCTCTCTCATTATTGGTCCAAAAATTATGGGACCAATTTCATTCTTCTCCTTTTAATTTCTACTTTCTAAAAATGATTTTTAATATTTTTTATTTTATCATTTGATATTTTTTAGTAATTTTCTCTTTTCTGGTTATTTTTAATTCATTTAAAATATTTTTTGATATCCAAAAAATACAAAAATATTTTTCCAACCTCTTTGAATGATGATGGATCTATAAAAAATATTCTCATCAATTTATTAATTGATTTGAGATTTATTTGATATTTTAGTTCAATTAGGTTATTTTTATGCATTTTTAATTGATTTAAAATAGTTTCTAACTTCTAAAAATGCTGAAATTTTTTGTCAAATTTTGTTTGACCTTGTTGAACTTGGGATAATTTACTTGGACTTTTCAAAGTTGATTTGAAGTAAGTTTGAAGTTTGACCTTTCTTTATTATTTTAATTCAAGTTTTATTTCAATATTAAAAAATGCCAAAAATATTCTATTTGTTTCTTGACTTCTAATCTTCATTTTGCTTCTGTTTTCTATTGTTTGACCTTGATCTTCTCTATCTTTGGTCAATGCTTGTTAATTATCTCATACCATTTCCTTTAATGCACTTTAATTCTTCATCTTCTTCTTCTTCTTTCTTTTTCCTTTTGATCAATGAGTTAAAGATTGGTGGTTAGCATTGATACATGGAGGTTTAATCTTCCTTGATTCAAATCTAATTCATCTTGATCATGGATCAAGTGAATGGCTTTGCATTGAGGATAGGTTGCTTCCTAAGTCATGCAAAGAACCTAAATCAATACAAGATAATTTCTCATCTTCTTTTTGGCATGGAAAGTTGTTAGAGTTTGATTCACTAATCAAAATCTCTAACTCGTGTTGTTGCCTACATTATTATTGATCGGCCTCAGATAGTTGTGACTTCTACGTAAGTCCAATTACGATTGCTTAACATAGCGCTAAATTGCCTTATGACACACTGACTATTAACACTAACCACTTACCATTAACATTTACTTCTTGCTCTTTACATTTATGCAATTTACTATTCTTGTACATATTATTCATTTGCTTTTTTTCCTTTGCTCATTTGAGCACATGTTTATGTTAATGTAATTTGCCTTTTGCTCACTTGAGCACCTAATTGTGTATATATTATTGTGCTTGTGTTTTGTTTTGATTGTTGTGGACCAAATGCAAAAATGGACAAATGGACTTAGTTTCTAGGATATTCCCTATGCAAATTGGAAGAAAAGGACCTTAATGTTGAAGATGGATTAGAAGGACCAATTCTCTAAACTCACTCTTGTCCATTCTTGATTTACTCCATAGAATTCTTTGATGTGTGTGCTTTTGTGCTAGGGAACCCTGTGTGAGCCAAATTGAAGAACCATTGCCATGTTCATCCAAAGTGAAAGATACAAGAGCCATTGGGGATCTTCTAAGAGCTTGTTTGATTATGTTGATTGCTTGAGCTTACACTTATTTTATTTGCATATTCCAAAGGATGAGAGCTACTTGGATCATCAATATGATCTCAAGAGAGGAACTCCATCTGTGGTCTTGTTTCTTATCCCTCATCTCTTGTATGATTAGGACTTTAGCCATTCTTCTTCTTCCCTCCACTCTAACCCAAGCCAAAACTTTTGTGCAAACATTTAACACTTCTTTTCAAACAGTAGAAACCTAAGCCTTATGATTTTGATTTTCAAACTTTCTTTTCATAACACTTATTTTGAATTGAATCTTTAAGTCAACTTTGACCATACTTTGTAAATACTTTTCATTGGTAAATACCACTCATTCAAATACTTTTTTTGTGGTTTCAATGGCCACTCTCTTAATCAAAACTTTTTCATAACCTTTAGCTATTAGGTTTGAGTTATCCTTGAGGTAGATGTAATACTCACATATATCCTTAGTGATGGACAATGAGTCTTCCATGTTTATTATAGGGTTAACCCCTCACTAGCATGTTGAAGCTATCCTCACATGGTGGATTTGTGGTTTTAGGATGAGTTTTCTCCCTTGGATAACAAAAGACCTTAAGGTTTTTGGATCAATCAATCCACCAACTCATTTTGAGATTTTTACCCCGAACTATGAGGTTTTGATCCTAATCTTTTTTAAGATGGTACGTAGGCAATGGGTTTATCCATCCAAACACAAAAATTTAAATAACTTGTATATTCTCTCCTCATCTCTTCAATCATGTTTGCACAAACAAATTTTTCACAAAATACCAACCTTACAACAAGTATGAAAAGGGCTCCCTGGGAGTACCTAGGATGTTTTGGGTGCTTAAAACCTTCCCATTGCATAACAACCCCCTTACCCCGATCTCTGACATTTTTACTAGTTTTTGATTCGATAAAACTTTTAGGTTTTTGTTCGCTTTCTAACCATTCCTTTGGACAAATAGAAGTGCGGTGGCGACTTGACTTTTATGGTTTACCTTGGGTTTAGTCAATATCTCTAATGGTAACGAATACCCCACTACACATACTTATGTTGATTTTACAATCAACTAGCCTTAGAACTTAGAGATATCATAGGCCAAAGGAGATGAATGCATAAAGAATGGGAATGAGATGAAGAGGGAGGGGAGTGGATCAAAACTCAAATTTGTCAAAGGAGGACTATTACCAAATATAAGACCCCAATTTTAGCCCTAAGATCCCTCATGGCATCATATCATTGCATTTGCATCTTGCCTCAAGGATCATAGCATCTTGGCTCCTTCCCTTTGGGTGGGAACATTTGTGAGTTGGTTTGAGACCACCAAGCATGCTTGAATTGTATATTATTGCTTTTTTCATTTTTTTTACTAACCAAAAGCACAAAAATATGTCACAAATATCTTTTGTTTTGTAGCTTGAGCAATCACAAGATATGAAGCTTCTAGGAGACCTTATGCTCATTGATATGGCCAGGCGAAGGTGAAAGCAAGCATGACAATGGTTCACAAAGATCTCATTCATCATATATTACTCCCAAGTGTCTCAATTTGTCAATTTTATCAAATCAACCCAAAGGGGCTTGAGGCTTGTTTCCCAAGGAAATCCTAATTCAACTGTGCATCAGCTATGCCTTGCTCATGAAGCAACCTCAACCCATGATCAAATATAATCAAGGTAAGTTCTTTCATTCATCATTTCATGCATATTTGAGCTTATTTGAGTGTCCTCAATCATCAATTCATCAAGATTTGAGGTATGGACTTGAGAAGTTGATCAGTCAATTCATCTGACTATTTTGAAGTACACTGAGACCTAACATTTAATGTGTTTGTCAAATGAAGATGACCCCAAGATCAACAATGTTCTTAAGAACCATATGAACAACTTTCATGTTCATAAAAAATTTATTTGAAGCTTGGAAGGTCATCATCCATTTCAAAACATTATAGGTCATTTTGACCGAAACCCAAATTTTGGGTCAACTTCCCAAGGACCTACCTCACTCATTTTTTATGATTTTGAGGTGGTATCAGATGTATTGGAAATTTTAAGATGTCTACTTCATTTGTTATGTTGAACAAATTTTTATAATCCTAAAATAAATGTCTGTGATAATGCAAAACATTACAGGTCACTTTGGACCAAAGGCATTGAAATGTGAAAAGTCCGACTTCAAGTTCCCATAACGTTCTCATCAAAAATCCAAATGATACAACATTTGAGTCCAAATTGATTGTCTTGAATAGATCTACAACGTTTATGTTGAAGGTTTTTCCATTTGAAGCTTGCATTATTGAAATAGAAGGGCTTGAAGTTGGTCCATTTTGGAAATTTTCACATGCACATGTTTTGCACCTTGAACTTTATGACCAATTTTCACTAATTTCCCAATTCCAAATGAAGTTTTGTTCAACATAACAATTGATCCTCATGTCAAGACCTTTCCAACCATTACACACAAGGCCATGTTTTATTTTTGTAAGAGGCATTTTCGAAGAGGGGAAGATTTTGGTGCAATTATGGAAACTTGGTTGAAACTCATTGCACACTCCAATTACCTCACATCTGCACGTCCATTTCAGATCAAAATGAATTAAGCTTGCAATTCCCATAGGATTTGGGCCCTCCATGCGCCTGTACAGGCCCATGCATGGAGGCCCTTATCACTCATGCGCACATAATTCTCATGCTTGCCTTTGCCATTTGCTATAAATAAGCATGCTCGGCTCCACTATTCTTCAACCTGAAGGCGCCTGATATGCTGCAAAATTGAATCCATAATCTCACCTAAAGGAATTTCTCTCTTTCACTTTCAATTTTCAAATCCAAATTTCAACCTCCTTGGTTGTTCTTTGGACTCAAATTCCTTAGCCTCATCTCCTTTCCATCTCAAAAGTGGAATGCAATCAAGAGCTGTGAAGAATTGTGCTCCATAGATCTACATTTCAGAGGTGGATGTTCAAACTTTTCTTCTTCGAAACTCATTGATTATTGCATGTTTCTTGTGTTTCTTGGCTTGGCTGAAGTCCTCTCATCAGAGGCATTTGAATTGTGCTTTTAATTTTGCAAAATCATCAAGTTCAGTTTGAACTCCATTATTTTCCTCTTCTGATTTCTCTTCCTATGGAGATCTAGAAGGAAAACCAATGGTACAGGGGTGATGTACATCACCCCAGCTTTCCAATGATATGAGGATCGCTTCATTTGGTTAAGATTTTTTGTCTGCAACTTTGGCCGGAATCCCTGGTCTCGCCGGAGAAGACGGTGGTGTACACCACCGTCCGTTTGCTAGGTTGAATATGGGCCCTTGGATTTAATCTCCAGATCTAATCTCCACCTCCCATCCTTATGACTTTATTTAATAGTTTGTGTGACTCAGTTGACTATGGTCTTTGGTGCGCGCGTATGTCACAGCCCTTGGATGTGCCAGCTCAATTAATGAGACTGGATCCAACGCGCCAGATATTTTCCCATTTTTCATTTTCTGATTTAATTTCCTTTTATTTTCTTTTATTTCATTTTATTTCAAAAAATCATAACTCTCTCATTTTAATTCCAAAAAATATAGGACCAATTGCATTATTTCCCTTTTAATTTCTAGTTTCTAAAAATGATTTTAAATATTTTTTATTTTATCATTTGATATTTTTTGTGAATTTTCTCTTTTCTGGTTATTTTTAATTCATTTTAAATAGTTTCTAATATTCAAAAAATACAAAAATATTTTCTTAACCTCTTTGAATGATGATAGATCTATGAAAAATATTCTCATCAACTTATTAATTGATTTGAGATTTATTTGAGATTTTAGTTCAATTAGGTTATTTTTTATTCACTTTTAATTGATTAAAAATAGTTTCTGGTTTCTAAAAATGCTGAAATTTTTTGTCAAACTTTGTTTGACCTTGTTGAACTT
The DNA here is from genome assembly GCF_024323335.1 of Lathyrus oleraceus. Lineage (NCBI taxonomy): Eukaryota > Viridiplantae > Streptophyta > Magnoliopsida > Fabales > Fabaceae > Lathyrus > Lathyrus oleraceus. Next base: position 514,399,137 of record NC_066585.1, on the reverse strand, counting down.
AGGATGATCCATTTGGACTTTTTAAAGTTAATTTGAAATGGATTTGAAGTTTGACCTTTAATTGTTTATTTTAATTCAAGTATTATTTTAATTTTGAAAAATACCAAAAATATTTGATTTGTTTCTTGACTTCTAAGTTTCATTTTGCTTCTGTTTACTATTGTTTGACCTTGATTCCACCTATCTTTGGTCAATGTACTTTGATTACTTCATTTAAATTTCTATTAATGTACATTCTTATTCATCTTCTTCTTCATCTTTTTCTTTTTGATCAATGAGTTAAAGATTGGTGGTTAGCCTTGATATATAGGAGGTTTAACCTTCCTTGATTCAAATCTAATTCATCTTGATCAAAGATCAAGTGAATGGCTTTTGCATTAAGGATAGGTTCCTTCTTGATCAAGCAAAAAACCTAAATCAATACAAGATCATTCTTATTTTCTTTTGGCATGGCAAGTTGTAGGAGCTTGGCTTACTAGTCAAGGTCTCTAACTTGTGTTTGTTGCCTATATTTTTATTGAACAGCCTCAGATAGGTGTGACTACTACATTAGTCCACTTACAATTGCTTAACATAGCGCTAAATTGCCTTATGGCACACTAACTCTAACTATTGACCATTAACTTTTAATTCTTACACTTTACATTAATGCAAATTTAATATTCTTGTACATATTATTCATTTGCTTTTGCCCTTTGCTCATTTGAGCTCATGTTTATGTTAATGTAATTTTCCTTTTGCTCACTTGAGCACATAATTGTGTATATACTATTGTGCTTGTGTTTTGTTTTGATTGTTGTGAACCAAATGCAAATGGACAAAAGGACTTAGACTTTAAGACATTCCTTATGCAAAATGGAGTCAAAGAGAAACTAGGCCTCATGCCTTTAGAGTGCTATAAATGTCAAAGAGCAACTAGGCCTCATGCCTTTAGAATGCTTAATGTTGAAGACTTTGAAAGGACCTAATCTCTAAACTCACTCTTGTCCATTCTTTATGAAATTCTAGTTATCAGACTTTCGATGTCACACGGGTTGTTATGACATCCAAATCTGCACAGACAAGAATTATGCAGAACTTAAAAGTAAGTGCAGTAAATAACACAAGTAATTATTTACCCAGTTCAGTCCAACATGACCTACGTCTGGGGGCTACCAAGCCAGGGAGGAAATCCACTATTAGTAGTATTAATTCAAAGCTAAACTCACCCGTTTACAACTCTTCACTTAATCCCTACCCAATGCAATTTCAATCTTACACTAAGATCAGAGTTCCTACTCACTCCCCCTCAATCACCTCAGTGATTACTACCTTTAATCAATATTAAAGACCATTTTGAAGTCACACTTCAAACTATTCTTGATTGTGCTTAACAGCTTTAATCAAGATACACAGCACTCACGCTTAAAAGCTTAGAGTGACACAACACTTACAACTCAATGAACACCCTACACCAAAGCAATCATCTACGAGATAACAGCTTGGTTTACAAGATATGTCTAATACAAGACTCACAAAAATACAGTAGTGAAGTATGATGGACACACTAAATCTTCACGCCTCAAAATCCCCAGTTCTGAATGAAGGAACGACTTTCTTTTATATTGCAGTACTTGGGCTTTGCACTTGTATTCTCCTAAATTTAAGGTCACGCGAGTTCCCTTAAATTCCACATCTAGGTTACTAACAAATAGGCTATTTGTTAGGTTCATTACTTGTAGCTTGGTTGTTGATTTCCTGGATTTTCTCTCAGCTGTTGAATCCCTGAAGAATAGCCTGAGAAAAAGTTGAAACAGAAAAACTAAACAACCTACAATCTAGCATATGCTGTCAGGAATGAATGTCACAACATTAAGCTTGACATCAAGGACCATATGCTAAGTTTGTTTTTCCTGAAAACAGAATGTACAAGTTTGCTGAACTGTACAGGACCAAACTGTCCATTCTGCAGTAGCAGCTTACATTAATACATGTCAAGGTATCCAATTTGACATTTACACATTTAGCCTTAAGTCAGTTCTGTTATCCTTTTGAAGAACAGACTGAGAAACATACTGAAGTGTAGCAGAACACCACTCTGTCTATTGTTCAGTATATGCTGTCGATGATGAATGTCATAACATCCAGTTTGACATTCAGATAGTAGGCCTTATGCCAGGTCTGGTATTTCCTTGATAACCAGACTGGAAATGAATACTGAGCTCTAACAGAACACCAACTGTTCTAATCCTCAGTATCTGCTGACAGGGATGAATGTCACCACATCCAATTTGACATTCAATAAATCCTGTATTAGCTAATCCTGCAGTAAGTTACTCAAGTATGTCATGACATTAGTCAAGACATCAGAGTACAGTTAGATATTCTAACCTACAATGCAGTTACCCAAACGCCTTCACAACATGTCATGACATCAGTCAAGACATTAGAATCCAGCTAGTGTTTTACCATACAATGCAGCCAATTAAACACCTACACTTTATTTGCATTGTAGAACTTTTTGATGTGTGTGTTCTTGTGCTAAGGATTCCAACTTGAGCCTAATTAAATAACCATTGTCATGAGCATCCAAAGTGAGAGATACAAAAGCCATTGGAAGATTCCTAGGAGCTTGTTTGATGGTGTGATTGATTGCTTGAGTTACTTGCTTATTTGCTTGCTTATTCCAAAGGATGAGAGCTACTTGGATCATCATTATGATCTCAAGAAGGGAACTCCATTTGTGGTTTTATTTCTCTTCCTTCATCTTTGTATGTTTAGGACCTTAGCCATTCTTCTTCTTCCCTCCATTCTAACCCAAGCCAAAACTTTTGTGCAAACATTAACATTTGTTTTCAACATTAGAAACCTAAGCATTATGCTTTTGATTTTCCAAATTTCTTTTCATAACACTTATTTTGAATTTGAATCCTAAGTCAACTTTGACCATATTTTGTAAATACTTTCCATTGGTAAATATAACTCACTCAATTGTTCTTGTGGTTTCAATGGCCCCTTTTGCCAAAAGCTTTTCATAAACATTAGCTATTAGGTTTGAGTTATCCTTGAGGTTGATATAATACTCACCTATATCCTTAGTGATGGACAATGAGTCTTCCATGCTTATTATAGGGTTAACCCCTCACTAGCATGTTGAAGTTATCCTCACATGGTGGATTTGTGGTTTTTAGGTTGAGTTTTCTCCCTTGGATAACAAAAGACCTTAAGGCTTTTGGACCAATCAATTCACCAACTTGTCTTTTGAGATTTTTACCCCGAACTACGAGGTTTTGATCCTAATCTTTTTGAAGATGGTACGTAGGCAATGGGTTTATCCATTCAAACACAAAATTGTAAATAATTTGTACATTCTTCTCTCCTCTCCCCAATCATGTTTGCACAAATAAAATTTCACAAATACCAAGCTACCTTACAACAAATTGTGAAAAGGGCTCCCTAGGAGTACTTAGGATGTTTTGGGTGCTTAAAACCTTCCCATTGCATAACCATCCCCCCTTACCCCGATCTCTGACATTTTTATTAGTTTTTGATTCGATAAAACTTCTCGATTTTTGTTCGCTTTCTAACCTTTCCTTTGGATAAATAGAAGCGCGGTGGCGACTCGACTTGTATGATTTACTTTTGATTTAGTCAATAAATCTAAAGGTAATGAATACCCCGTTACACCAAATTAATATCATCCATTCATTTTGGGAGATGGAATGTACATTCCATCAATCCTCTAAATCCAATGATATTAACTTGACAAAGTCAAATCAACCTTGACCAAGGCCCAACAACAAGAGTCAAACTTATACAAGTCATCACAATAGGTCAACACAATTAATTGGCATTTATTCAAAATTAAAAATAATAAAATAATACATTTAAATTAAATAATATTTGTCAAATTCCTAAAACCTCATCAAAACACCAAAGAAATGGCCATGAGATTTATCAAAGGTCAAACAAGGTCAAAGGACATTGGAGAAAAATTTCAGAATTTTTAAAGGCTTAAAAGTATTTTTAAACAATTAATTGAGGTGGCAGAAAACATGGACCACTTGATCTCCCTCATTAATTGAGGTGGCAGATCAAGTGGTTCAGCGCACGCATTCCATGGTGCACTGCAGTCAATGCGGCATAGGCTTGGTATTTAAAAGCAACGCACGAGATTAAAACATTTCAAACTCATCTAATGGCTCTGAACACTTCCATCTCATCAACGGAGCCAAAGGTCAGTCATCTTCTCCGATGACCCTGGCTGGTCTGGTTCAGTCACCACCACATCATAAATGACAAAAGAGGACATGATCTAAAAGATAAAATGGTGTAGATCACGAATATCACCTCAATTTTAACTAACTCCACATATATAGAAAGATATGAGGACTTGAATTTTGAGGTATGTCAACTGAGTTTCTTCGATTTGACCTCTAAGCAATTCAATCTTCTTGCCTACATTGGTAGGACTTCAGACAACCAAAGATCCAAGATAATTGATGAGAATTGAGTGAAAATCGAAGAGAAGAAGTTTTCTGAAAATTACCTTCAATGTTGTGCAGAACTTGATGTTGCTTGCTTCAAACACGATCTGATCACACTTGAGAAGCTTACAGGAAGTGATTAGCAAGGGTGCAAGGCTTTGGATCCTGGAGTTTTTGAATCTCCAACAGTTGAGATTCAAACTCAATTTTCAAATTGAAAATTCTCAGGTTTTCCTTTAGAATGAGAGGGTTTGAATTGGGGGGCAAAGCTGGTGCGCAAGGGTTGTTTGAATTGAGCACAAAGGTTATGTATTTATAGCATGAGGGAGTGATATTTGCACACTTGAAATTTTGTCCAAATTTAGCAATGTGAATGGCACGAGTAGGGGTGGCAAAACGGGCTCGGCCCGCTGGGCATGCCCGTTTTGCCCGCACTTTTGTGCGAGGAGGGCCAAAGATTTAGGCCCTCACCCTTAAATGTGTCTGCCCCGCCCCACCCCGTTTTTTTCGCGGGCTTTTGCGGGCATGTGTATTTACATAAATTTTTACATTTTTAGCCTTAAAGAGTGCAGTGCCCGCGGGTTTTCCCCGCCTCGCCCTCACTTTTTTGCGGGGCGGGTCTAAGTTTTAGGCCCACATCCTCAACTATGACCGCCCCGCCCCGCCCCATTTTTTGCGGGCTTTTGCGGGGCGGGCATGGCTGTTTGCCACCCCTAGGCACGAGTGTATGGGCATGTACAAGCCCAAAATGCAATCCATTAAGGTCCAAAATTAATCATGTTGAAGTCTGAATGAAGCTTGATTGGAAAGGCAATGTGAAATGAAATTTGTGCATTTGATTTCTTCCAATGATGCAACTCTGTTAAAGCCATGCGTAGCCCTAGCAAACCTCATCCAAAATGCATGAACTTGGGTTCTTTAGAAAGCTTGGATCAAGAGGAACAAGTTTGATATAAAATACTTTTTCATTTTGAGCTTGGATCATGGTGAATTTTTAGGTGGAAGTTTGTAAATTTCAACATGTTGAAAAAATTTCTAAGTGTCAAGCCATATATCTCAATATTCCACCTTACTTAAAGTTTTATGTGAGCTTCAAATGAGAAAAGTGTCTTCATCAAAGTTGTAGCTCTTTCAAAGACCTTCAAAATGGTGACCGATTTCATGTCATTTGGATTTATAATGATAGAGTTATGCATTTTTCAAGTTTGGACAAATCACTTGTTCAATGGTATAGGTCAAAAATGACCTATATGTATCCTCATATCACATGCTCATAAAAGTTGAATTTGCTTCCACTCCAAACATCAAAGTTGAAGTAGACATCTTGAATTTGATTCTTCAACTTGGAAATATTTCATCTCATAAAAATTGAGCAAGTTATGGCCTTGGGAACTTGACTTTCAAATTAGGGTTTAGACAAAATGACCTATAATGTTTCAACATAGAAGATGATTTTCCAAGAAAAACTAGCTCTAGATCTCAACATGAAAGTTGTTTGGAATATCATTTAGAGTAAAGTTTCTCCTAGAATCATTTTCATATGGTGAAAATTGTAGGAGATAGGGTCTAGGGAGACCCAGTTTTGATCAGATGAATTCATCTGGCCAACCACCATCAACCAACTTGCTAGCCTTCAATTCTCTTAACTTTATTGGCTCATGGTAGATCATATATGCATAAGATGATGAATTTTGAAGTTCCCTTTGAAAAATTTGATCAATTGGTGAGATAGCTTGTTGGAGAAGTTACTCAAGATACCCAGTCAAACTAGGGTTTCCAAGGAAAATCACCCTCAAACTCTTGAAGAAAACTTGATCAATATGACATGTAGAGATCAATGGAACTCATATATGATGCTCATAACCATTCTTGGATCAATTCATGGTTGTGCTCTTTGTCTTGAGGGTCTCAAACCCTAGATATCAAATTGATAGATCAATAGTGATCATGCCCTACCTACAAAAGAGTTAGGCAAATACAAAGACATATTTTTGGTATTTTGGTTAGTAAAAATGATAAAATACAAGTATGATACAATCACACGGTTCTTGGTGATCTCTCCCAAAACAAACCCAATGAAAGAGGGGTAAGGAGGATGCCAAGGTATGATCCCAATGCTAATGCATATGATGAAATTGCCCGAGGGATCTTAGGGTCAAAATTGGGGTCTTACAGGATGAGAAAAGAATTCATTAATTATATTTTTGTGTTTGACAAGACCTTCGGACTTGTGCCTACATACCAACATGAAATGAGGGATCAAAACCTCGTAGTTCGTGGTAACAATTTCAAAGTTAGTGCATTGCTTTTAACAAAAGTTTAAGTTTAAGAAAAGGAAAAAGATCCTAAAAGAGTTTGAATGGGTTTTAGTTCTTTTTATCTTTTGAAATTTTAAGTCAAGTATAGTTAAGTTCATTTACAAGTTTGATTAAGAAAAGAGCTTGAAAATACAATGGCATAAGGCCAAAGTTTCTAATTTGCAATAAAGTCTAAGTTTAGAAATCACAAGCAAAGAAGATTTTGAAAGGGGGGGGGGATTTGAAATTTAAGAAATGGGAGGAGATGAAGAGACTAGTCCTAAGAAAAATTAAAAGTTAAGAGTTGAAAAGATCTGACCAATGGGATACAATCAAATAGACAAAAATGTCATATAGAAACCCAAATTTCCCTTGGACTTTAGAGTCAAGCAATATCAATACACAAATAGCAATATGAAGAGCAAGGCATCAAATAAAGATAGCCATATCCAAGCTTAGAAACTTCATGATCTTCTTCATAATTTCCCATGTATCAGATAACATAATCCTTGTATGGCTCAGAGATAAGCATTAGACACAGGTTTAAAGTAACAACTTCATCAAGACCAGGTAGCAGATGAACTCAAAAGGGGGTTTCAATGCTTGCATCAGATGAAAGTTTTTCTTCACAAGCACTTGGTTTCAGAAAAGTTCGCATTGGCCAAGTCCTTTTGCATAGGAAGTGTTGCCTAATTCTAAGTCCAATGTCTCAGATCCAATCCAACAGTCCACACAAATCTTTTTAGGTTTTTGTTGTTATTATGTACATTAAGGTCAAAAGACCACAAACACAAACAAACTATACAAACAAGTATATACAATCTCAATATAATCACAAGATATGGCTCAAGTGAGCAAAGTGAAAATGGCATTAAAGTAAACAAGTTAAATGGTATGAATAATGGAAAATGAATAAAGACTTGAATTTAAAGTGCAAAAGGTAAATGACTTAAAATTAAAAGTTAGTCAAATGGTTAGTTGATTAGAAGTTAGTATTTCTTTTGCTTTTTAATTGTTTAAGTCATTCTTTGGAGAACACTCAACCCACTATTCACAAGCATGGATCCTTGAACCAAGATATCTTCCAAACGAAGGAATCAAGGCCAAGTTTCCACATAATACCATGATAGGGGGGAGACTTACAATCTCACTTACTACAATGATATGCCTTTTGTGTCAAAATTTAGCGCTATGTTAAGCAATCGTAATTAGACTTATGTAGAAGTCACAACTATCTGAGGCCGGGCAATAAATTTTTTAGTGTTAATGCATGTTAGAGATATGGTATTGTGAAACATACTCATAAAACATACCACACTTAGGGAGGTCAAATGAAATCAACACAAATTGGTCAAAGGAATACTTTTATCAAATTAAAATCATTCATTCATTTTGGTAGATTAAATGTACATCTCATCAATCCCCTAAATCCAATGATTTTAACTCAACAAAGTCAAATCAACCTTGACCAAGGCCCAACAACAATAGTCAAACTCAACAAGTCAACACAAATAGCTCAACACAAATTATTTGCAATTAACCAATTAAAAATCAATTAAAAATGCATTAAATTAAATTATGGTTGGTCAAAATCCTAAAACCTCATCAAAACACCAAATAAATGACCATGCGATTTATCATAGGTCAAACAAGGTCAAAGGACCTTGGAGAAAAAACTTCATTATTTTTGGAAACTTAAAAGTATTTTTAAACAATTAAAAATATGCACAAAAACAATTAAATCATGAAAAATATTAATATCAATCCAAAAAATAATTTTACTTCAGAAAATGAAAGAGAAAAATATTTGATGGTTTTTGGTAAAAGTCCCATATTTTTTGGATCAATATTAAAACTAATATGAATTAATGAAAATAACTCAAATAAAATGAAAATCAGAAAACGCAAAAAAACGTGGACCACTTGATCTCCCTCATTAATTAAGGTGGCAGATCAAGTGGATTAGAGCGTGCGTTCCATGATGGACTCTAGTGAATGTGCCACACGCGTGGTAATCAATTTGGACGCTCAATATTAAAACAAAATGGAAGGATCCTATGGTCTGGAGACACATCAACGCATCGTCGGAGCCAGAGCTCCGATCTTCTTCTCTGGTGGACCTCACCGGACTGGTCCATCTTAAACCATCACCAAAATGAAAAAGGAGGACACGAATTCAAAGTAAAAATACTCAGGAGCTCGAATCTGGCCTCAATTTTACCTAACTCCAGGTATATTGAAAGATACAGGGAGTTGAATTTTGAGGATCATGATTTGAGCTGCTTCGATTTAACCTCAAAGAAACTCAATCTTGTTGCCTACATTGGTAGGACTTCATACAACCAAAAATCAACAAGAATTATGGAGAATTGAGTGAGAATCGAAGATATGAAGAATTCAGAAATTCACCTTGATGCATGTTCAGATGGACACGATCTTGCTCTCAATTGTGCTTGACCTTGCTCTGGATGCTTGATTGAGTGGAAATGGATCAAGAAAGAAGCAGGACTCTTGGAGTTTTGAATCTCAAAACAGTGGAGATTCAAACTCGATTTTCAATGAAAATCCTCAAGGTTATCCTTTGAATGTGAGGGTTTAGGGTTGGAGATTCAAAGCTGGCACCCAAGGGTCCTCAATTCTGATAATAGACACTTCCATTTATAGGCCAAGGCAATGATATTTGCACACTTATTTTCAAAGTTTAAAAATAGTAAAATGCATTTGCATGGGCGTGTGATAGACCCATGTAATGATGCATTCAAGTCCTAGATCATGTGCAAGAAATGCTAAAGTCGTGCTAACAAGCCATGCATTCGCGTATGGAAAAAGGAAGTTAAAATATGCCAAATGGTCATTCAACTTTAAGCCATGTTAAAGTCAAACATACTTTGTCCAAATGGGATAAACTTGGACTTTTTGGAAAGGTTAGATCAAGAGAAACAACTTTTATGTTTAACACTTTTTCATTTAAAGCCTGGATCATAATGAATTTTGAGGTGGAAGTTTGGAAAATCAAACATATATATCAAAAAAAAATCGAAGTACCAAGCCATATGTTCACTTCTTCCACCTTGAGTAACTTTTTCTATGGGCTTCAAATGAGAAACGTTCCTTCATAAAAGTTGTATCTATCTCAAAGTACTTCAAATTGGTCACAAATTTGACCTCATTTGGAATTAGCATGAAGGCGTTATGCATTTTAGAAGTTGAAGAAAATCACTTGTTCAATGGTATTGGTCCAAAATGATGTATAATGTTTCCTCATATCACATGCATTTAATAGTTGAATTTGCTCTTCCTCCAAACATCAAAGTTGAAGTAGACATATTGAATTTGATCATTCAACTTGAATATCTTTCATCTCATAAAAATTGAGCAAGTTACAGTCTTGGGAAGTTGACCTCCAAATTAGGGTTTAGACAAAATGACCTATAACCTTTCAATATAAAAAATGACTTTCCAAGAAAAAATAGCTCTAGACCTCAACATGAAAGTTGTTTGGAATGTCATTTAGAGTAACGTTTCTATTATAATCATTTTCATATGACAAAACTTGTAGGAGATATGGTCTAAGGAGCCCCAGTTTTGACTGGTTGAATTCCTCTAGTCAACCACTATGAACCAACTTGCTAGCTTGACATTCTCTTGCCTTTGGGGACTCATGGAGGATCATATATGAATAATATGGTGACATTTGAAGTATCCCTTGAAATATTTGATCAATTGTTGAAGAAACTTGTTGAAGAAGTCACATAAGATACCCAGATGAATTAGAGTTTCCAAGGCAAACCAACTCCAAACTTTTGATGTTTTCTTGATAAAAATAACATGTGAAGATCATAGGGATTAATATATGAGACTTACAGCCATAGTAAACCAATTCTTGATTGAACTCCTTGCAATGAAGGTCTTAAACCCTAGATGTGAGCTTGATAGAGCATAGGTGAGCATGTGCACTACCTACAAAAGAGTTAAACTATACAATGACATATTTTTTGGTACTTTGGTTAGTAAAATAAAGGAAAATGAAGTATGATACAATCAAATGGTGCTTGGTGATCTCTCCCAATGCAAACCCAATGAATGAGGGGTAAAGAGGATACCAAGGTGTGATCCTAATGCTAATTCATATGATGAGAAATAGCATGAGGGATCTTAGGGTCAAAATTGGGGTCTTACACATACCAAAGTCGGTAGTTGCAACAGTAGTAACCATAGCTGTGATAGGAATTGTAGCAGGAATAATATCAGAAACAACCGGAGCAAACACGGTTGTACTCAAAGGATTTGAAGGTATGAGTTCCAACCTTGCCATCAACGTGTCAATCAATGCGGCTTGCCTCTCCTGGCTAGCTAGGAGAGTGAAAATCTCTTCATGCAGTTCATGGTTTTCTTGTTCGAGAGCATCCATCCTCAATTGAATATTATCTCTTGTTGGATATCTGTGACGGGTGGCGTGCACTTTTGAAGAAGAGAATAGACAAGAATGAGACCTTTGAAAAGTATTTTATTTTGATAAATATGATAACAAATTATGCAAATGAATCATGGATGCACATGATTTCTTTTACTTTATCGACTCTTACTTTCAAGGACTTGATAAGTCTTAATCATTTGCAAACTTCTTTCAAACTGAAAGTGACAATTGTATTACAATGAAATACAATAAGTGCTTACAAACAAGAAGAAGAGTACAAGTAGAAATACAACAAATCAAAGAAACTTATGCCTAGTCTTCAATTCATCCTTCAGAGCGGTCTTCTCTTCCAATGCTTGTCCAAGAAGTCCTTCAGTATGTAGCAGCTTCTCCTTGTGTTGATTGGCAACAAACCAACACGCCTTGAGATCTCTATTTAGCCTTTGCCTTTTAGCGACCCCTTCTTCTAGAGCTACCTTCTATTGAACAAGCACATCCTCATTCTCTTGCAGTTAACTATAGAGTTTAGAACACTCCCCATTAGCAAAATAGAATTTGTTCTCCCAAATGTCTTTGTCCTTCACTAACTGGGCGTTCTCTTCCTTTAGCTTCTTGAACTCCTCAAAAGAGACATGAGCAGGCTCCACATGCTCGCTGCTCAAAGGTGGTGGAGGGGGTATGAAATTTTGAGCTTGGAAGCCCAACTTTTAACCCAAGTAGTATAAGCCTCTTTTACCACACAATTTCGAGGACCTAACTCGGACTTTTTCTTGCCAGAAATACGAGACCAAGCCTTCACAACATCCCTTCTAAGATTCACATTCTCCTCACCTTCTCGGATGACAACATGAGTAACCAAAAGAGACTTAGGTTTATCATCCATGGAATAGCCAAGCTGGCGGTATGCTAAATATGGATTGTAAGTAATAACTCCCTTGGTACCGATAAGAGGTACATTGGGGAATTCTCCATAACTCACTACAATTGCCCCAATATCATAGGTTGCGTTGTACCATACTATGTCCTTATTAGTGAGTGTCATAAGCCTTTTTACCACATGAGATTGTCCTTGTTGTATAGAGTGGAATGAGGAAAGTGAGAAATAAACCACTTGTACAATATAGGTACACAACAACGGAACCATCCACCCTTCTTCTCGGTCCTAAAGTGGATGGAGTAATAGGAATATCCTATAAGAGTAGGCACCAAATTACAGGTCATAAAACCCGAATAACATCCATATCGACAAAGTCTTTGAAGCTTGGGAAAACTAGAATCCCATACATCATTAAGGCCAAGATTGCCTCAAACACATCATTACTCCCCATGTCGGCATAATGCAAAGCTCTTTCCCTCAAATACTTGATGGGAAAACTGGAAATTCCTCCTTTAGTGATGAGACCATTTTCTACCTCAACCTTTGGGATGTGCAGAGATGCCCCAATAATGTGGGACTTCGGTTCCTTTTCTCCTCCAATGAAAAGAATATTATCACAGATTGGGATTCCCACAATGTAAGCGAATTCTTCGAGAGTCGGGGACAACTGATAATCAGGGAAAGTGAAACAATGATACGTTGGGTCATAAAAATGTGAAAGAACCTTTAAAGCCATGCTATCCACTTTCACCTTCATCTAAGTTAAAAGATTGCCATATCTCTTCCTAAAGCCATCATGATCTTCCACGTGAGCGGTCAAGTCTTGCAATAGAGACAGATCTGGATCGGGGAAACTAAGATGGAACCGACTCCTAGTTTCCTTTTCTAAAGACATCCTCTAAACAAATGAAATAAGTTTATAAATGAATATACTTTCGAATCCTTGAAAATTAAAAATGATAACCGAGGTTTTCTTTTCAATGTGAATGCTTCATCCATCTTCAAGGATCGTAACCCGATTTATTGCAAACTTGGAGAATAATTTGGACATTGCAACTTTTAGGGACGAACCAATATTTTTTTATCGAAGGGACATCGAGGGTCAGACCGGCATAATATTCCAATGGACTCTCTTTGTCCAAGTTTGCAATAATCCGAGTAATCTCTCCTTTAAAGTGGGTGAAGGATGTTATGATGTATGAATGTATGAACACACAATGCAAGATTATTGGTTTAGGATCACAAGCATGAGGCTAAGGTGGATAATGTCAAACCCCCCTCATACAATGTGTGTAATATAAGCTTAGGAGATAGAACAAGTAACAGGGTTCTACAAAGGTGCTTGAATATCAACAATCCATCTTGAAGTTATTACCAACTGATCACGTAAGTGACGACTGATAATAACCTAAAGAGAATCTTGTTCAAGTGTGGCATCATGTATCAATCCTAAGAGGCCTGGGCTAAAAGGGTATTATCACACCACGTTTCCTAAATACGCAAATACAGGTTAATTGGGTTCTATGGTTCTCGGTGTTCAGACCCTAGGGCCGTCCTCCTCTAATACCATTACGACCGAATCATAAGGCCTCGAGAAATCAGGGGGAGTCTCCACCAAGTGCGAATCTCATGTCAACCCCACATCACCTATTCCAAGGGGGTCTTCATGACTATATCATGTCTTATTCTTATGTTTTTGCTCAAGCTTGGGTCAATGCTTATCTCACCACTTATGTTTTTGATTAGGTTAAAGCCTTTATTAGGTGTTTTGCAAAGTGTTTTGATATGGAAAGAGTGTGGTTTGATAAGTTATGGATAAAGGATGGTGAAAACTTTTTCATGCAAGAAATTAACTTTACTTTGAATGGTTGATTTTAGGTTGATTTTAGTTTAAGGCATGTAGCGGTAAATTCATGACCATCAAGCTATGGATGAGCTAGACGTCAATTAAACCAGAGTCGCCATCGTGCTTTTATTGTTTCCAAGGGAAAAGTACGAACAAAACCCAAAAGATAAGTGTAACGGGGTATTCGTTACCATTAGAGATATTGACTAAATCCAAGGTAAATCATACAAGTCGAGTCACCACCACACTTCTATTTATCCAAAGGAATGGTTAGAAAGCGAACAAAAACCTAATAGTTTTAATAAAAACTAGTAAAAGAAACAGAGATCTGGGTAAGGGGGTTGGTTATGTAATAGGAAGGTGTTAGGCACCCAAAACATCCTAGGTACTCCTAGGGAGCCCTTTTCATACTTGTTGCAAGGTTGTTGTTTTTTTGTGAAAATTTGGTTTGTGCAAACATGATTGAAGAGATGAGAGGAGAATATACAAGTTTATTTACATTTTTGTGTTTGGATGGATAAACCCATTGCCTACGTACCATCTTATAAAAAGATTAGGATCAAAACCTCGTAGTTCGGGGTAAAAATCTCAAAAATGAGTTGGTAAATTGATTGGTCAAAAAGCCTTAAGGTCTTTTGTTATCAAAGGGAGAAAACTCAACCAAAACCACAAATCCACCATGTGAGGATAGCTTCAACATGCTAGTGAGGGGTTAACCCTATAATAAGCAAGGAAGACTCATTGTCCATAACTAAGGATATAGGTGAGTATTATATCTACCACAAGGATAACTCAAACCTAATAGCTAAAGGTTATGAAAGATTTGATTAAGTGGCCATTGGAACCACAAAAGACATTTGAATGGGTTATATTTACCAATTAGAAGTATATACAAAAATGGTCAAAGTTGATTTAAAGGTTCAATTCAAAATAAGTGTTATGAAAAGAAAGTTTGAAAATCAAAAGCATAAGGCTTAGGTTTCTAATGTTGAAAACAAATGTTAAATGTTTGTACAAAAGTTTTGGCTTGGGTTAGATTGGAGAGAAGAAGAAGAAGGGCTAAGTCCTAAGCAAAACAAAAGGTGAGGGATAAAGAAACAAAACCACAAAGGGGTTCCTCTCTTTAGATCATATTGATGATCCAAGTAGCTCCCATCCTTTGGAATAGGCAATCACAAAAAGCATAAGCAATCATCAAACAAGCCTCTTAAGAGATCTTCAATGTATCTTGTATCTTTCATTTTGGGTGAACATGGCAATGGTCCTCCAATTAAGTTCAAGTAGAATTCCCTAGCACAAAAGCGCACACATCAAAAGTTTCATGAAGTAAACCAAGAATGGACAAGAGTGAGTTTAGAGATTTAGTCCTTCTAATCCATACTCATCATCAAGATCCTTTTACTCCAATTTTTGCATAAGGAAAGTCCTAGAATCTAAGTCCATTTCTCCATTCTTTGCATAGGGAAAGTCCTAGAAACTAAGTCCATTTCTTTGCATTTGGTTCTCAACAATCAAATAAAACACAAGCATAATAGTATATACACAATTATGTACTCAAGTGAGCAAAAGGCAAATGGCATTAACATAAACATGTGCTCAAATGAGCAAAGAGAAAAGCAAATGGATAATATGTGCAAGAATAGTAAATTGCATAAAGGTAAAGAGCAAAAGGTAAATGTTCATTGTCAATAGTTAGTGTTAGTAGTTAGTGTGCCATAAGGCAAATTTAGCGCTATGTTAAGCAATCGTAATTGGACTTATGTAGAAGTCACAACTATCTGAGGCCGGTCAATAATAATATAGGCAACAACACAAGTTAGAAGTCTTGATTAGTGAACCAAGTTCCAACAACTTGCCATGCCAAAAAGAAAATGAGAATTGATCTTGTATTGGTTTAAGCCTTTTGCATGATTTAGAAAACAACCTATCCTTAATGCAAAGCCATTCACTTGATCAATTGATCAAGATGAATTAGATTTGAAACAAGGAAGATTAAGTCTCCCTAATCAATGCTAACTTATCAACCTTCAACTCATTGATCAAAAAGAAAGAAGAAGAAGAAGAAGATGGAGAATGGATAATGAAAAAAAATGGAAAGATCAAAATGCATAAAGTGCAATAAGATGTACCAATCCATATGTATTGACTAAATGACATTGAAAGTCAAAGTCAAACAATGATAAATCAGAAATGAGATGAAGATTGGAGGTCAAACAAATAAGCCAAATATTTTTTGCATTTTTCAATATTAAAATAAACTTGAATTAAAAATAATGGAAAGGTCAAACTTCAAAATCACTTCGAATCAACTTTGAAAGGTCCAAGTAATTTATCCCAAGTTCAACAAGGTCAAACAAAGTTTGACAAAAAATTTCAGCATTTTTAAAAGTCAGAAACTATTTTTAATCAATTAAAAATGAATAAAAATAACCTTATTGAACTAAAATCTCAAATAAATCTCAAATCAATTAGAAAATTGATGAGAATATTTTTCATAGATTCATCATCATTCAAATAGGTTAGGAAAATATTTTTGTATTTTTTGAATATCAAAAACTATTTAAAATGAATTAAAAACAACCAGAAAAGAGAAAATTCACCAAAAATATCAAATGATGAAATAAAAAATATTAACAATCAGAAATAGAAACTAGAAATTATTTGGAGACTAATGCAATTGGTCCCATAATTTTTGGATTAAAAATGAAGAAGATATTGATTTTTGAAATAAAAGGAAATTAAAGAAATTAAATCAAAAAATAAGAAATTAGGAAAAACGAGGAGCGTTAGATCTGAGCTCATTAATTAAGTTGGCAGATCACACGCTCCAGAAGCGCGCTCCCACCATACGCCTTGGTCAACTGAACCACACGCAGCATTAAAACAAGTCATAAGAAACAAAGGCCGAGATTAGATCTGGACAACTCAATCCAATGACTCAGATTCAAACTGGAGAGAGACGGCCACCGGAGCCACCTTCTTCTCCGGTGAGCATGCGTTTTCCGGCCAAAATTGCAGAGATTCAAAAGGCAATCAAAGTGCACGATCCTTACACCAAAATGGAGCTGGGGTGATGTACATCACCCCTGTAACCTTGAATCACACTCAAGATTCCTATAGGTTGAGAAATCTGAGGTGGAAGATTCAGGTATGAAAAATGCAGATCAAAGAAAAACGAAATTGAAGCTACCACTAGCTTGCCTCTCAAGTGAGGACTTCAGAAAACACTTTGGCCAGGCCAATAGATCAAAGAAATGAGAGATTCGAAGCAAATACCAGTTGAAGAGCAAGCTTGATTCTGGAAACTTGAGCTCGATTCCTTGCTTTCTTTGCCAAATAGAAGATCAATGAGCTGAAGGATGAAGGCTTAGAAGCTTTAGATCCAAGGATTCAACCAGATGTAGTTGAATTTTGGATCTGAAAAATTTGGAGAAAAATGAACTATCTTCTTTGGTAATGGTTATGGATTCAATTGTGCAGCATTTCTGGCGCCATTAGGTTGAGTTTGAATGAAGCTGAGCACTTCTATTTATAGCAAAACAAGCTGCAAGCAAAGTGAATTCTCGTGTGCATGGAACTTGGACCCTTCATGCATGGGCCTGTACAGGCGCGTGCAAAGCCCAAAAGCTGATGCAAATGAATGCTGAACATAAACCAAGTTGAATTGGACGTGTAATTTGAGAGGCAAAGGCTTGTGTAATGAAATCTCACATGTTATGCATAATTGAACTAAAAACTTCTCCTCTTCGAAACTAACACTTGCCAAATCCAAACATGATCACGTGAGTAATGGTTGGAAAGGTTTTGATGTAAGGAACAATTGTTATGTTGGGAAAAAATCCATTTGGGATGTGGAAATTGGTGAAATTTGAGTTTAAAGTGCAAGGTGCAAAACATGTCAAGGCAAAGTTTCTAAATTTGGCCAATGCTCAAGCCCTTCTGTTTTGATGATGCAAGCTTCAAATGAAACAACTTTCAACATCAAAGTTGTAGATCGTTTCAAGAAAATAAAAATGGACTTACATTTTGCATCATTTGGATTTTTTATGAAAGCATTATGGGCACTTGAAGTTGGACTTTTTGCCTTTTAATGCATTTGGTCCAAAAGGACCTATATTGTTTTGCATTATCACATGTATTTCCTTTGAGATTTTGAAATTTTGTTCAACATAAAATTTGACGTAGACATCTTAAGCTTTCCAATGCATTTGATCCCACCTCAAAATCATAAAAAATGAATGAGTTATGTCCTTGGGAAGTTGACCCAAAATTAGGGTTTCAGTCAAAATGACCTATAATGTATTGGAATGGGAGATGGCTTTCCAAGCTTCAAATAAATTTTTTATGAACATGAAAAGTGTTCATATTGTCCTTAAGAACATGTTTGCTTTTGGAATCATCTCCATTTGACTAACACATAAAAAGTTAGGTCTCAGTGCATTTCAAAATAGTCAGATGAATTGACTGATCAACTTCTCAAGTCCACAACCCACATCTTGATGAATTGATGATTGAGGATACTCAAATAAGTTCAAATATGCATGGAATGATGAATTAAAGAACTTCCCTTGATTGTATTTGACCATGGGCTGAGGTTGCTTAAAGAGCAAGGCATTGTGGTGCATAGATGAATCGGGGTTTCCTTGGGGCACAAACCTCAAACCCTTTGACTTGCTTTGATCAAAATGATGAATTGAGATGCTAGGGGGGCATACTTGATGGATGAGAGCTTTGGGAACCATTACCATGCTTGTTTTCATCTCCTCTTGGCCATATCATTGCACAAAGAATCTCCTTGAAGCTCTGGACCTTGTGATTGCTCAAGCTACAAACAAAAGATGTTAGTGACATATTTTTGTGCTTTTGGTTAGTAAACAAAATAAGAAAAGCAATGATATACAATTCAAGCATGCTTGGTGATCTCAAACCACTCTCAAGAAGTCCCACCCAAAGGCAAAGGGAACCAAGATGCTTATGATCCTTGAGGCAATGCAAGTGCAATGTTATAATGCCATGAGGGATATTAGGGACAAAATTAGGGTCTTACAATAAGAAGTTTTCAAATCAAAACTAATAAATATCTAGAGATTACAGGTAAGGGGGTTGGTTACATAAAGGGAAGGTGTTAACACCCAAAGTGTCCTAGATACTCCTAGAGAGCCTTTTTTGTGTGCATATGTGTTTTTGTAGAAAATGATGTTTGTAATAAATAGAGTGGAGGGATGAGAAAATAATTCATTAATTATATTTTTTGATGTTTGACAAGATCTTCGGACTTGTGCCTACGTACCAACATAAAATGAGGGATCAAAACCTCGTAGTTCGTGGTATCAATTTCAAAATGAGTGCATTGCTTTTAACAAAAATTTAGGTTTGACAAAGGCACAAAAGGCCTTAAAAAAGGTTTGAATGAGTGTTAGTTCTTTTCGGCTTTTGAAATTTTAAGTCAAGTGTAGTTAAGTTCATTTACAAGTTTGGTTAAGAAAAGAGTTTAAAAATGCAATGAAATAAGGACAAAGTTTCTAACTTGAAAAATGGTCTAAGTTTAGAAAACTAACACAAGCAAAGAAGATTTTTAAAAGGAGGGAGAGATTTGAAATTTAAGAAATGGGGAGGACATGAAGAGGCTAATCCTAAGAGCAAATTTAAAAGTTAAGAGTTGAAAAGATCTGACCAATGGGAAAGGCATAAAGAGAGAGGCATAAAATAAAGATAGCCACATCCAAGCTTAGAAACTCCATGATTTTCTTCAAAATTTCCCATGTATCAGATGACTTCAAAGATGACATTAGACATTGGTTCAAAATAACAACTTCAATATGATCATGTTGCAGATGAACTCAAATGGATCTTTAATATTGTATCAGATGAATGTTCACTTCACAAGCACTTGGTTTCATGAAAGTTGGCATTGGCCAAGTCCTTTACATAGGGAGTGTTGCCTAAATTCTAAGTCCAATAGTCTCATATCAAACCAACAATCCACACAAGATGTTTTTTAGGGTTTTTGTTCTTATAATATACATTAAGGTCAAACAAGTAAACAAGTATATACAAACACAATGTATCACAAAATATGGCCCAAGTGGGCAAAGTGAAAATGGCATTAAAAAAAACAAGTTGAATGGTATGAATAATGGAAAATTAAATAAAAGCTTAAAAATTAAAGTGCATAAAAGTAAATGACTTGAAATTAAATGTTAGTTGATTAGTTGATTAGAAGTTAGTATTGGTTTTGCTTTGTTTTATTTAAGTCATTCTTTGGAGAACACTCAACCTACTTATCACAAGCATGGATTCTTGAACCAAGACATCTTCCAAAGAAAGGAAAAAAGGCCAAGTTTCCATACAATACCATGAAAGAGGGGAGACTTACAATCTCACTAACTAGAATGTTATGCCTTTTGTGTCACAAATTTAGCGCTATGTTAAGCAATCGTAATTGGACTTATCTAGAAGTCACAACTATTTGAGGCCGGGCAATAGAAATTTGGTGTTAATTCATGTTAGAGACATAGTATAATAGACTATGCTCATGAAACATACCACACACAAAAAGAATAAGCAATGAGGTGGACCTAATCTCATCCATGCTCATGTTGATTTTGCAATCAATTAGCCTTAGGATGTAGAGATATCATAGGTCCATGACCTGAATGAATAAAGAAGGGGAATTAGATGAAGAGGGAGGGGGAGTGGATTCAACACAAATTGGTCAAAGGAGGACTTTTACCAAATTAAGATCATTCATTCATTTTGGGAGATGGAATGTACATTCCATTAATCCCCTAAATCCAATAATCTTAACCTAACAAAGTCAAATCAACCTTGACCAAGGCCCAACAACACAAGTCAAACACACAAAGTCAATTAAAATGGCTCTACACAATTTATTTGGTATTTAAACAATTAAAAATAATAAAAATATGCATTAGATTAAATTATGGTTGATCAATTTCCTAAAACCTCATCAAAACACCAAAGAAATTTCTATGAGATTTATCATAGGTCAAACAAGGTCAAAGAAAATTGGATAAAAAAATTCATAATTTTTGGAAACTTAAAAGTATTTTTAAATAATTAAAAATATTCACAAAATCAATTAAATCATGAAAAATATTAATAATGATCCAAAAAATGACTTTAATTCAGAAAATGAAAGAGGAATTTATTTAAAAAAATTGGTGAAACTCTCATATTTTTTGGATAAATATTAAATTTAATATGAATTAATGAAAATAACATAATTAAAATGAAAATCAATTAATCAGAAAAAACGTGGACCACTTGATCTCCCTCATTAATTGAGGTGGCAGATCAAGTGGGTCCAAACGCGCGTTCCACCATGCACTTGAGTCAGCGCGCCACACATACGGTATTCAAAACCAACGCTCATGATTAAAACAAAATGAAATGATCATGTGGCTCTGAACTATTCCAGCTCATCATCGGAGCAAAACGTCGGTCACCTTCTCAGGCGAACCTGGTCGGACTGTTTCACTCATCACCATCATAAAAATAAAAAAGAAGGACATGATTTCAAAGTAAAAATGGCACTAATCACGAATCTGACCTCAATTCATCATAACTCCAAGTATATTGAGAGATACATGGAATTGAAATTTGAGGTACATGATCTGAGTTGTTTCGATTTGACCTCAAAGCAACTCAATCTTCTTTCCTACATTGGTAGGACTCCAGACAACTAAGGATCCAAGAGAATTTATGAGAATTGAGAGAGAATCAAAGAGAAGAAAAGATCTGGAAAATACCTTCAATGTTGTGCAGAATTCGATTGCTCTTGCTTTGATTCTCGCTTGATCTCACTCAGGAAGCTTGCAGAAGTAGATTAGAATGGAACAAAAGCTTTGGTTCCCTAGAGTTTTGAATCTCCAAACGTTGAGATTCAAACTCAATTTTCAAAGAATATTCTCAGGTTTCTCCTTTAAAATGTGAGGGTTTGGGGTATTGGAGCAAAGCTGGCGTGCAAGGGTCCTTAATTCTGATGTTAGAGGCCTTTATTTATAGCTGCAACTTGTGATATTTGCACCTTCAAATTCAACTTCCAAATTTGACAATGGATGATGCATGCTTGCATGGGCGTGTACATGCCCATGAAGTCACTCAATTAGGTCCATAATCAAGAGTGAATGAGTCTGAAAGTGAATTGGAATGCAAGGCAAATGTGTACAACTGTTTGAAGTTTGATCTTTGCCAAATGATGATGCTCTGTTCAAGCCATACGAAGACCACTCAAACCTTGTCCAAAATGGATGAAATTGGACTCTTTGGAAATATTAGATCAAGAGGAACAACTCTTATGTTGAACACCTTTCCATTTGAAGCTTGTACCATGATGAATTTTGAGGTGGAAGTTTGGAAATTTTAACATATCAAAAAAAATTCTAAGTGTCAATCCATATGTTCACTTATTCCACCTTGGCTAACTTTTTATGTGAGCTTCAAATGATAAACGTGTCTTCATTCAAGTTGTATCTATTTCAAAGTCATTCAAAATGGTTACCAATTTGACCTTATTTGGATTTGAGATGAATGAGTTATGCATTTTTGAAGTTGAGGAAAATCACTTGTTCAATGGCATTGGTCCAAAATGACCTATAATGTATCCTCATATCACATGCTCATAAAAGTTGAATTAGCTCTTACTAAAAACATAAAATTTGAAGTAGACACCTTGAATTTGATTGTGAAACTTGGAAATCTTTCATATCATAAAAATTGAGCAAGTTATGGCCTTGGGAAGTTGACCTCCAAATTAGGGTTTAGACAAAATGACCTATAATCTTTCACCATAAAAAATGACTTTCCAAGAAAAACTAGATCTAGACCTCAACCTGAAAGTTGTTTGTAATGTCATTTAGAGTAACTTTTCTCTTGGAATCATTTTCATATGATAAAAATTGTAGGACATAGAGTCTAGGGGGGCCCAGTTTTGATTAGATGAATTTCTTTGGTCAACCAATATCAACCAACTTGCTAACTTGCAGTTCTCTTGACTTTTAGGACTCATGGGAGATCATATATCCATAAAATTATGAGATTTGAAATACCCCTTGAAATATTTGATCAATTGTTGAAGAAGCTTGGTGAAGAAGTTACACAAGATACTTAGATGCATTAGGGTTTCCGAGGTAAACCAATTCCAAACTCTTGAAGGATTCTTGATCATAATACCATGTAAAGATCATAGGGACTCATATATGATTCCTAGAGCCATTGTGGATCATTTCATGGTTGAACTCTTAGCAATGAGGGTCTTAAACCCTAGATGTGAACTTGATAAATCAAAGGTGATCATGTGCCCTACCTAGAAAAGAATTAGACAAATGCAAAGACATTTTTTTTTGGTATCTTGGTTAGTAAATGATAAAATACAAAGTATGATACAACCATATAGTGCTTGGTGATCTCTCCCAAAATAAACCCAATGGGTGAGGGGTAAGGATGATGCCAAGGTATGATCCCAATGCCAATGCATATGATGAGATAGCATGAGGGATCTTAGGGTCAAAATTGGGGTCTTACAAGGCATTAAAGCATACAACCTCTAACCTACCCCTCATGTAAAGTCCCATACCCTTATCTAAATATAGTATCCATAGTATCATTATTACATCACTTTGAAAAGCAAGAAAGTTAAACTAATCCTGAGGTGATATTTCCCTTCCACACATGGAATCTAAAAAATAAAAGGAAATGTGAAAGCATCTAATCAAATGAAGAGATAAGACATCTCTTGATCTCTTGGTGATCTCACTTGATTTAGATTGGATCTTCCTCTTGGTAATTTTTTTTTTCACCTTGTTTGAATAGAGCACTCTTGAATGTAACAAGAAGAGAAACAATGCCAATGCAATGACTTAACAAATTTTAAACTCTTGAAGATCACTCAAATGGATGACTTTAGAGCACTTGTTCTCCCTCTATAAGTTATTATTTTGCTTGCTTCAAGTTGCTACACCTTCACCAAACTTCAGGGAACCTTGTTGAGCTAAAGGGAAAGCTTGAATGTGTTTGAGTTTTGAGAATTGATTCAAATTTCAGAGGTTCCAATGGAAAATGTGCAGAAGTTCAATGGATATTCAAGCTTGAAAATAACTATGCAGTAGCCTTTATTTATAAAGGGGAGGTGTACTGGTCATTTGCGGAATCATTTGGATTAGGTTAGAGGGCAAAATGGAATTTTGGTTAATCTTGCCAACCAAGTTTTGATGAGGTGGATTTTGTACCTTGCAAAAGGCATGTGCAGACACAATACACTCTCCACCATTCTGTTTTGCCACCAAAATCATGGCCAGTTGTCAATGCTCTTGCTTCTTTGCGTGACTTGCTTCAAAAATGTGAAAAAAAGAAAAAATGAGGAATGTGGAGCTTTAGCATGGTACAGGTCGTGTATGGTTGCAAACAACAAGTGTAAATGGTTTGTGTAACATATGTTTAAAGTCTAATTGTAGCAAGGGAAATCGGTTTGGGAGAAAGAAGTTGTTGGTCCAAAATTCAACATGGCTCGGGTTGGAAGGCAAGTCGTGGTTTGAGCCCTCAACCATGGCATATCTTGATGCACACACATCACATAATTGGTATATGGTGGGATGCACCAAAAATTAAGCTCAAAAGTGTTTAATTTGGAAAATGGCTTTGTGACATAAATGGATAACTTGAAATGCAAGGTACAATATGGTCAATTGAGTTTTGTCTTGAACCAACCTCAAACAATGATGCACACAAGTCATATGAACCATTTTTGAGGTGTTTGAGTTGGAAAAACACCCAAAAAAACTCTTAGATAAAAACCTCATTTTTTCATTTTTGGACAATTTTGGCAACTTTGAGGTTTGCACTACAAGTCTTTGATCTGTGCTTTTTTGGATTTTGGATAATAAATGAAAGTTGTAGAGAATGGACAAATAAGATCATATAAAAAAGAACAAGCTCATTTGGGTCAAAGCTGAGAAAGTTATGGGATAGTGAAGTTGGCAAAATGACTTATAATATATGGACCTCATTTACCCCTTTTCACTCAGAATTGGCCTTGGATGTGTGAAGATAAAATGTTCACAATGATTGTGAGATTAAGTTATCAAAACGAACCAACTAAATTGGTCAAAAATTGAGGTATATATGATGTTTTGAAGTTTGTCCCAAAACCAATAGAAACCAAAGATGACCTGTAATGTCTTCCTAAACTAAATGGGCTTACACTCAAAATTGGACTTTATGATCAAAATGAAACTTGTTATTGATGACCATAAGATTGATGTGGTGAAAATAAACACCTCATTTGGAAGAAAATTTACCAAGTTATGGTCAATTGAAGTTGGGCAAAAATCATGGTGCTGCATAGAGAAACCTCCAAACCCAAAAGCCAAACCAAACAAAATATCCTTTTCAAAAATGAATAAAAGTTGTAGAGGGTATCAATTGGAACATATGATAAAAATAATAGGCTCCAAATGATAAATATTTCCCAAGGTATGACCCTGGGAAGTTCAACTTGAAAACTAGGTCAAAACCCTAGATACCTTGAGATGTTTTGCCTTTAAAAATGGTTTTCCACCCACAATTGGCTCTTAATATGTGAAGATAAGTGGTATATGATGGATATTAGAGTTAAATGAAAAAAGCACCACATTCATATCTTGCTTGATAGAAAATTTAGGACCTTTGGAAGTCAACCTAACCAGTCTTAAGGCCAGTGAAGCAATTCCTTGTGATGACTTGCACAAATAAAGGCCAAACGATGTTGAAATCCATGCACACAATGATATCCAATATCAAATGATTAAAACCACAATGATCTTTATTTTGATATTCAAATCTCCTAAAGCTTTCCCCATCTAACTGCAAAAGACACAAACATACCACAAGAGTAAAGATCTACCTAAATGCATGAGGTTAGTGATGAATGAATGTAGATGCCGAGTACATAATGACAAGAGACCAAGAAAGTTAAGCATGTCACAATTAATAGTATAAGGAAAATCAATGGGTGGCACAATGGGTGAGATCCCCAACCCTAGCTTGAGCAAACAAACAATGAGAGATCACTAAGACCAAAATCACTCAGATCTAAGCTTGTGAACACATTAGGGTATTGATGAATTGAGAGTATGAATGCAATGATTAATTAATATGCTATGAATCTTAGGGGTAAAATTTGGGTATGACACACTTGTCTGAGGATGATACGGTGTGGCAATCTTATGCTTCATGTTGTATTTCCCAAACAGATTCTCCATCAACTTGTTTTGAAAATGAGTACCTTTGTCACTGATTAATGCTCTTGGCACCCCAAACCTAGAGAAAATTTAGTTTTTTAGGAAATTGACCACCACTTTAGCATCATTTATAGGTAATGCTACAACCTCCACACACTTTGACACATAATCAACAGCGTCCAAAATGTAATGCTTTCCAAATGAATATGGAAAAGGTCCCATGAAGTTTATTCCCCATACATTGAACAACTCTACCTCCAACATGGCATTTTGAGGAATCTGATTTCTCTTTGAAATATTACCCGTCCTCTGACATATGTCATATTCTTTTACTATACTTTGAGCATCCTTGAACAGTGTAGGCCAGTACAACCCAGACTGGAGGACTTTTGCTGTTGTTTTATTGCCACTAAAGTGTCCTCCATATTCTGAGTCATGACAAGCTTTGAGGATATACCTTGGTTCTTCCTCTGGAACACACCTTTAAACCAACCCATATATTCCTTTTTTGTACAACAACATATCATCCCACAAATAGAACCTGTAATTATGCAAAAACTTTTTCTTTTTGTTAGAATCAAAATCGTCAGGTATCAGTCCACCCACCAAATAATTCACATAATCTACGAACCACGGAACACCAGTAATAGCTAGGATTCGTTCATCGATGAACTCATCTTTGATTGGGTAATTCTCCTTTGTTTCTTCTATCAGAGACATCCGAGATAAGTGATCAGCAACAATATTTTCACACCCTTTTTTGTCTCTGATTTCCAGGTCAAACTCTTATAGAAGTAGAACCCATCTTAGCAACCTTAGTTTAGACTCCTATTTAGAAAAAAGATATTTCAAAGTAGCATGGTCAGTATAAACAATTAGCTTATATCCTAATAGGTAAGACCTAAATTTATCAAAATCATATACAACCGCGAGCAACTCTTTCTCAGTGGTTTCATAATTCATTTGGGCAGGATTCAATACGTGACTTGCATAATAAATCACATGCAAAAGCTTTTCCTTTCTTTATCCTAGAACTGCCCCCACTGCATTACCACTTGCATTACACATGATCTCAAAAGGGAGAGACCAATTAGGGGCAATCACTATAGGAGCAAACACCAACTCCCTCTTCATGATTTCAAAAGCTTCATTGCACTTTTAGTCAAAAAGAAAAGGTGTGTCTTTCACAAGAAAGCTCATCAATGGTTTGGCGATCTTAGAAAAGTCTCTGATGAACCTGCGGTAAAAACCCACATGTCCCAAGAAGCTTCTTATACCTTTTTCATTCATCGGTGGTGGTAAATTAGTTATTACCTCCACTTTTGCTTTGTCTACTTCTATGCCTTTGTTGGAAATTTTACGTCCCAACATGATGCCTTCACGTACCATAAAATGGCATTTCTCCCAATTTAGGATCAGATTTGTTTGCTGGCATCTTTCTAGAACAAGAGACAAGTTAGTCAAACATTTATCAAAAGAAAAACCAAAAACGGAAAAGTCATCCATAAACACTTCCATATGCTTTTCAAGCATGTCCATGAATATGGATGTCATACACCTCTAAAATGTGGCAGGTGTGTTGCACAACCCAAATGGCATTCTCCTGTACGCGAAAATACCATAAGAACATGTGAAAGCGGTCTTCTCTTGATCTTCAGGGGCCACTGCAATCTGATTGTACTCCAAGTACCCGTCAAGGAAACAATGGTAATCATGAACGACTAACCTTTCCAACATTTGATCAATGAATGGAAAAAGTAAGTGGTCCTTTCTTGTTGCAATATTCAGTCTTCTGTAATCAATGCAAACTCTCCAACCTGTAACATTTCTTGTTGGAATCAACTCATTTTTCTCATTTTTTATCACAGTAGTTCCCCTTTTTTTCATTACCACGTGTATTGGACTAACCCATGAGCTATCAGATATGGGGTAAATCATCCCCGCATCCAACAACTTCACCACCTCTTTGCGTACAACCTCCTTCATAGCTGGGTTAAATTTTCGTTATGGTTGAACCACCAGCTTATGATCGTCTTCCATCAAAATCTTATGCATTCAAACGGCCGGGCTAATACCTTTCAGATCCTCAACCGCTCATCCAATAACACTCTTGTATTTCTTGAGTACTTGGATGAGTTCTTCTTCTTGAAAAAAATTTAAACCAGAATTGATAATGGCAGGGCACTTCTTTTCGGCTCTTGGGTATTTTCTGATGATTGGGATGGTTTTAAATCTTCCCACCGGTTTGGTTTAGATCTAATCCACTGAGGTTGTGCTTCCATCATGGCTAGCACTTCTGAATCTCTCTCATCTTCATCACTTTCAAAAATTCACAAGCTCAAAACACGTTCTAACGGTAATTGAGGTGTTTTTATTTCAATTTCTTGAGCAATCACTTGATATATTACCTCTACAGTGTGACTTGTGCCAACATCGTCTTTTTTTGCATAGTGTTCCAAACATCAATTTTCAATTCTTCATCATAGACTTTGAGGGTCATTGTTCCTTCCTCTATGTTTATCATACACCATCCTGTTTCTAAAAAGGGCCTGCCCAATATAAGAGGTATCTCCTCATATTCAGGCATCTCAAGAATGAAAAATTCAACTGGAAACACAAATTTATCTATCTTTACCAGAACATCTTCCACAATTCCATAAGGTCGCCTAATTGATCGATCAGCAAACTGAAGAGTCATCCTAGTGTCTTGAACGGTGCCAAGGCCCATTTTTTTATAAATGGACAACGGCATCAAACTCACAATAGCTCCCAAATCAATCAGAGCCTTCTTGAATTTTCGATCACCAATAGTGCAAGGAATAGTTACACACCCTCTATCTTTATTTTTCACAAGAATTTTCATACCTCGCAGAATAGCACTGCAAGTTTCAGTGAGGATGATTAGGTCTACATTTGTGGAGCACTTTTTGGATATGATGTCTTTCATGAATTTGGCATATATTGGCATCTTCTCCAGAGCTATAGAAAATGGAATGTTTATCTCAAGTTTCTTAAACATCTCCAAGAACTTCTCAAAATTCTTTTTATGTTGGTCTTTCTTCTTTTGTCTCGGAGGATAAGGAAGTTTGATGATTGGCTTGATATCTTTTTCTTTATCCTTTATAGGCATTATCACAACCTCCTCCTCTTTTTTCTCCGTTTCTTTGATTTCTAAATTGACTTCCAACAACCCGTCTTCTTCTGCACTATTTTCTTTTGGTTCCTAGCATACTTACCACTTCTGATCACCGCAGTGTTAACATTATTATGCTCGTGAGGATTTTTCACTTTACCACTAGGCAAGGTACCTGGAGCTTGAGAATTTGAGGCTAACTGTTGTGCTATCTGACCCATCTGAACATCAAGATTTTTTGTAGAGGCAGTGGTGTTCTTCTGATTATTTCTAGTCTCTTCTTGGAACTGAATACTGTGAGCGGTCAATTTTTCAATGGGAATATATCAATCTACTTTATGAGCTTGTTGTTGATATTGTTGTTGATATTGTTGTTGATATTGAGTCTGATATTGACCTTGACCATGTTGTGGAACATTCCCTATCTGATCTCTCCAAGAGAAGTTTGGATGATTCTTCTAACCTGGATTGTAAGTGTTGGAGTAGGGATTATTCTACTTCAAAAAATTTATCTCGTCAATTTGTTGAGGGGTTACAAAGCAATACACCGTGTGGTGAGTGTAAGACCCCAATTTTGACCCTAAGATCCCTCATGCAATTCCATCAGAAGTGAAATTCTGATATCAGATATGAGATTTCGAAGGTAATGTCACGACACTAATATCTGAGTTATGCAAACAGGATAAAGATAAAGAATAGTAATGCAAGAGACACAAGCAATTGTTAACCCAGTTCGGTCCAACTCACCTACATTTGGGGGCTACCAAGACAGGAAGGAAATCCACTAAAATAGAATCAGTTCAAAGACTCTTCGTACACTTCAACAAGTTATAGTCTTTCTCACCTAATCTCTACCCGTGCAATTTCTACCTAAGAACTCTTAGATATGAGAACCCATTCACTTCCCTTCAATCACACCTGTGATTTAAACAACAATTCCTTGTGAAAAGAAAACACTTTTCAATAACACACACTTGATTTACTTCACAGTTTTAATCAAGTAGACAAACACTTGATCTTGCTTAACATCTTTGATCAAGTAGACACACACTTGATCTTGCTTAACAACTTTGATCAAGTAGACACACATTCTTGTTTACAAGCTTAGAGTGATAAATTACAACCATAAATCAGACCAATTCAATCATCTATGGATGACTTGAATGGCTTACAAGTCTCACGACTAAACAAGACATAAACCCTTGCTCTCTCTCAATATTTCGCTCAGTATTGGTTGTGTATCAAATCAGGTTTTCCAAGTCCCTTTTTATAGAAGCTTTCAGTTGGGCTTGGACATCTTAAAAACCCTAAAACTATTTTCCAATTAAATCTTCTTATAACAGCTGGTTAGATCTCCTTGGAAAATAAGTAAATCAGGTTGTAATCAACGATTGAATGCCCCTGCAAATCAGATCTTCAATCATACATAGATTGCCATTAAATGCACAATCACATAACACCAGACATTCATACTAAATGTTCTGTGTACAGGATGTCATGACATCGGGTCTGACATCCTGGAACAATCCTGCATAATTCCTTTTATAATTTCCAGCAGGTACATACATATCAGATGCCATGACATTGTGTATGACATCCTGAAACAATCCTGCATAATTATGTTTTCCATTTAAACTCCAGCAGGTATATAATATCAGATGCCATGACATGGTGTATGACATTCTGAAACAATCCTGCATAATTATGTTTTTAAACTCCAGTAGGTACATAGATATCTTAAGTTAAGACATCACATGCAACATCTTGTGAGCACTCTTTGTTTTACCAAAATTACTGCCAACACTTAGAACCAACAAGCTCCCCCTTTGGCAAATTTTGGCTAAAACATATATCTGTCCATTTTGTTCACAAGAAAAAACACATCAGCAGTTAAACATCATAACAGCAGTTTAAGCAACAGCAGAAGCAAACACAATTACTAACTATAGCATCTAGTAATACATATATGCACAAGGGTACTTCTTCTCCCCCTAAATTTGTGCAACACAAACAGAATTACTATTTATAGATGCAACTAGTAAGACACACAAATGCACAAGGGTACTTCTTCTCCCCCTAAATCTGTGCACCACATACATCTCCTTTAATAATAACAGCACTTGTAACCACAACACCTATAACAGTCAGAATATCATTCTGACATCTGCTTCAACATCACATGTGCTCCACATATTATCACCTGTGCACCACATCAGACATCCCCTTTGACATCTGTAAACAGAACAGCATTCTGTCTTACACCAACACATCTCCTTCAATAATAGTTGTTCATCTGTTCAGCTACACCAGCACATACATCTCCACATTAGCTCCACATATTTAACTGCTTCTACATCAACACTTCTCCCCCTTTTTAGTCAAAATTGACCAAAGGTGACCAATTAGACAAAATAAATGTCAATTAGCATAGCAGAGAATGTCACAACATATGTTATGACATTAAAAATGTTAAAACATAATTGTTAGGAGATACAAACCATCATCATACACAGCTGCGATAGCTGAGATAATAAGAAATCCATGGAACTCATTAAGAGCCCAAAATATTACATAAAGTCATCAGTAAGGACTGCCATAAATTACACATATTTAAAATAAAAAATCTTCAGCATCCAAACAGCAGGGGGACCAGCTTCCATAACAGCACACTCAACAACCACACCAGAATAGTCTTCATCACAGCACAGTCTTCAAAACATGGAGAACCATTACCACTTACTCTGAGGACGAAGTATCATCTTCACCTTCAGAATCAGAGCTGCCACTAGATTGAGCATTAGCCCTTTCACTTGAGGTATTGGCATCTGAATCTTTGGTCTCACCAACCTTCTCCATCTCTTCCTTTTCTAGGCTACTAATAAGAACCTCCAAAGCCTCTTTTCTTGCCTTGGCAACCCTAATACCAGTATCCAGCTCCTTACAAGTTTCCTTTAATTGATCAATCAAGCTACCTTGAGAGGCAGACTCCTTTTTTGTAGATGTCATGACAACATCATTGACATGGCTTCCTTCAAACAGCTTGTAGTGAATGGATAGTGGAGGCTTTCTTCTTCTTGGAATGTCACTTGTGTTGAGAATGCCTGGTTGCTGGCTCAAGATGATTCCACAGATGATAGAAGGAAAGGCAATGGGCAGCTTCACTGCATTAGTGGAGGCATGTCTGATAATTTGATCAAACATAAACCTTCCAAAGTCAAAGTTTATCTTGGTTGCAATAGCATGAATGATTCTTCCAAGACCAATGGAGCTGTTTGAGATATGATTAGTAGGCACCCAGTTGGCTGAACCAATCTTATGTAAGATGGAATATTTGACAGTTAGCTTGCCAGCTAATAGGTGATTCCTACTAGGCCATTCCTTAACTTGGCCAGCATTAATAGTCCTACATGCTTCATTGTCTGTAGCCTCTAAATCCACACCTCCATCAGTTCCTCTCCCTAGGAACTTGTTGATTATGGTTGGGGAGAATCTCACACATCTACCTCTTACAAAAACCTTGCAAAACTCATTGTTACTCTTTTAGAAATATCCTCTGGGATATTCACAACAAATTCTTTCACTAACCCCTCAAAGCATTGGGGTAACCCAACAACAGTTTTCAACATCCCAGCATTCTTGATCAAATCCATCATTTCCTTCACCTCTACAGCCTCCTTTCCCAGCTCCCTTTCAACAGATACCCTCCTTTGAATGACAAACTTCCATTTGGCAGCACCATCTTCTAAATGAAAGGAGATATTGTCTAAGTGCACAACTGCCACTTTGCCTGGAGACTTCTTAACAGCCTGCTTTTTAGCAGGGGAGATGTCTAGGACATCGTCTTCGACATCCTCTTCAGAGTCAAAACTCTCTCTTTCTTTCCTCTTCCTAACTTCAACTTTACTCCATGATTTGGAGGGTCCTACACCACCAGTCTTCTTCCTAGTCCTGGCTGTCATCATTTCAGCCAGAGTCTTCCCTTTTTTGGTCTTCAGTTTCCTAGCAGCACTTGGTTTTACATGATGAACCAAGGTGTCATCCTCTTCCTCTGAACTCTCTTCCTCCAGATTAACAACATTCTCAGCAGGCTCATGAGTGAAGGTGAGAAAAACAAGAAAGGGGGGTTTGAATTGTTTTGGAAAATAAGCGCTTTTTCAAAATAAAGACCACACAAGGAATTTATACTGGTTCGCTTATAACACAAAGCTACTCCAGTCCACCCGGCCAAGGCGATTTCGCCTTCAACAAGGACTTAATCCACTAATCTTGAAAGATTGTTTACAACCAACGTCTAAGAGAAAGATCTCTTAGTCCTCTCAAGTATACAGACTGCGCAGAGTCACTTGAGGAAATAAAACAATAGATAAAAGACTATGTAATCTAGAGTGCTTCTAAGATAAGCAAATATTACAACAGTAAGAACAAAAGTGTTTCACGTTCTAAGCAAAAGCTTTGTGAAATATTGAGAGAGAGAGAGAGAGAATGTTTCAGTGTATGCTTGCGTGCCTCTCAATGTTGATTGCTGTCCTTTATATAGGAGTGAAAGGACCGTCGAAATTGATGGCAGATAATTTGTCTTGAATAGGAATTAATGCCACAACTTCTGTTGTTTCTTGCCAAAACAACTTTGTCTCCCCGAATAACTTCTTTCCAAATATAGTTCCTTTCCATTTGAATTTGAAGTTAACGTTACTCTTTCTGTATTAGGAAATCCATTATCAAAGTCTGCGTGACTCTGGGAATCTTGGAATCTTGCTGTGTTGATTCGGAGCTTCTGATGTTTATCTTAAGGAGTTCTGATGATGTCTTCAGGTAACGCTGAGAGCTTCTGGAATGATATACCGTTGTTCAGAGTCAGAACGTCTAGAGTGCACTTCTTCTTCAGATGCTTCTGATATTCTGCTGTTTTGCTCAGAGTTAGAACTTCTTGAGCGAGTTTCTACTTCAGATTCTTCTGATCTTCTGATAATTTGTATCTGATATGATTCTGTATCTGATGACATCATCAGATCTCTTCCTTCTTTCCTTAGAACCCTGCACACTTAGAAACTTTTCGTTAGGGTGCCATTTTTGGTTTCATCCTTTGTTATCATCAAAATCATGGAATCTGTTGTAGAACAATTTTTGTTCTTACAATGAGAACCATCTACTGGTTTCTTACTAGGCAAGGTTTTACCTAGAGAGCATAATCCTTCAGCAGCCCCTTCTTTCTCTGATCTAGATGAGTCATCATCTTTCTCAGCTTGGGGTTCCACCTCAGGTGAGGGGTCTCTTCTAGACAGAGGGGTAGAAACACCCTTGACTGCATGCCCTTCATTCAGAATCCTAGTAACTAGGTTCCTAATGGTACGATCAGCAAAGTGCATGTCATCTTTATGAGGAGATTTTTCAAGAATGTTACCTTGCTTACTTCCAGCCATGGAAGAAGGGCCTAGGGCGTCACCTAGTATCATACAAAGAGGAGTAACATCCAACACGTCTTCATCTAGAAACTACATGGAGGGAGTCCTTGCATGATGAGAGGGTTTTGAACCAGAGGATGAGGGATGTTGAGACATTTTGTTAAACTTTTGAAAAAAATCTCTTTGCCCTAGAAGAGGTTTTCTGAGAAGTTTGATGAAGATGGAAATGGCTTTGTTTAGGTAGCGTGTGGAAATGGCATAGATACTAGTTCCAATACTAGGTAATGATGCATCATTAATGTGGCTCTTTATTTTAAGTGGGCAAACAATATTTTTATTACCTTTTCCACTCCACTTTAATTGCCATAACTTCACAAGAATCCAAATCCCCAATTTCACTCTTACATATTCAAGCTGATTATCATCCAATCCTCTTGCAAATTTGTCAACTAATTGAATTTCATGCTTTAGAGCTATGAATTTGTCTTCCACAAATTTTCTAATGGAGTGATGACAGAAATTAATGTGCTTGGTCCAACTGTGTTGAATAGGATTTTTGGACATAGTTGTAGCATTCAGGTTGTCATAGTACAATGTCATGACATCGTGTGTGACATTGTATGCAATCATCAGTAGTTTCAACCAACCCTGTTGAGAAAAGCTACTTCTATCTGCTATATATTCAACATAAACACCATTTTCATCTTTCAAATGTGTAGGAGCAGGTGTCCTTTCACTCTCCCTCCCAATCTTCTCAACATTGCTCTTGGCTATTTTGCTTCGCGATGGACACATAGGCCCTTCTATCTGCTTGACTTGTAGCCCAAGTCCAATAAAGCTCTTTCCAACTTCAGACTGTATATGACTAGCAGCATGTTCAACCATGTGATCCAACCTCCTATCTATTTGAGCCATCATGAGCTTTTCTCCTCTGGAAGTGATGTTAAGTCTGAGTTTCTGGTGTGACATCCTTGTCTGAGATTTCCCACAGACTTGTCTTTCATCACTCTTGAGAGTTCCTCTAGCAGATATACTCATATTCATCCCTTTGACATAGGTACACTTTGAGGAATAATCAATTTGAGAGCTCCACATGTAACAGTTGTCTTTGGTCCTGATTCCTTTCATAACCACTTTAATGTCTTTGTTAGTAATCAAACATTCAGTTTTGGTGAAGTTAACATTCAGACCTTGATCACATAGTTGACTGATGCTTATTAGATTTGCAGTTAATCCCTTAACCAGTAGGACCTTGTCAAGTTTAGGCACTCCAGGACATTCAAGCTTGCCTATCCCCTTGATTTCACCCTTTGCTCCATCCCCAAAGGTTACACAGCTTATGGCATGAGGATGAAGACCAGTTATCAGGTCTTTGTTTCTAGTCATGTGTCTGGAACATCCACTATCAAAATACCACTCTTCTTTGGCTGAGACTCTGAGGGGAATGTGAGCTATTAGACTTGTAACATTAGTCTTAGGAACCCATTGCTTCTTGTTGACAGGCCTGTGTTGTTTGGGTCTGGGTTGATAGTGAGTCTGATGATGAATAGGGCTAAGATAACCATACAACTTATAGCAGAAGGGCTTTAGGTGACCAAATTTCCCACAGTAATGGCATCTCCATCTTTGGTGTTTCCCTTTCTACTGTCTTCTCTTCTGATATTGTGACATATGATGTGACATCACAGGTTTGCTTTTACTATGGCTGTATTTAGGTTTGGCTTGAGGTTTGCAACCAGTGTAACTGCACTCAGGCTTAGATTCATTATACCCAATGCCAGATTTGTCTCTTGTTATTTGTCCAGTTTGGAGAATCTTGTCCAGGGAGTCAGATCCATTGTTTAACATTCTTACATACTTGGTCATCTCTTCTAGTTTAGAATTCAAGAACATAGCTTCAGTTTTTAACTTGGAGATGGTTTCCACATGGTATGCTTTCTCATCCTCTAGCTGTACTATCTTTTGGCTTTCAACTTGTTGACTTTCATCTAGCTTGGCATTCAGAACCACTGCTTCTATTTTTAATTTGGAGATGGTTTCCAAGTGTTCTACCTTCTCATTCTCAAGTTGAGTTATTTCCTTCTTCTGGCTTTCAACCTATTTAAACAACTCTACACTTTTGTGACATATCTTTCTGTAGGTAGTGGCCAACTCTTCAAAGGTTACTTCATCATCACTTGAGTCTTCATCAGAACCCCATCTTCCAGTCAAGGAAGTTACCAGATTTGCAGATTCTTTTGTTTCACTCTCATCAGACCAAGTGGCAGCAAGACTCATCTTCTGCTTCTTGAGGTACGTTCCACATTCAGTTCTAATGTGTACATTCCCATCACATTCATAGCATTGTACTTCTTTTCCTTCTTTGGGCTTATCATCTGACCTTGCTCTTCTTCCAGCATTGTTGGATTTACTGATGTCAGATGAGATGTTATTGAAATTAGCCTTGGATCTTACATCCATCTTTTTCAACAGTCTGTTGAACTGTCTTCCCAGCATTGCTACTTCATTGGCCAAATCTTCATCAACATCCTAACTATTTTCCTCTTCTGTGTTTGACATGAAGGTCATGCTTTTGGTTTTCTTTTCAGAACCATCATTTAATCCCATCTCAAATGTTTGGAGGGAACCAATTAGCTCATCAACTCTCATGTTGGAGATGTCTTGAGACTCTTCTATGGCAGTCACCTTCATAGCAAATCTCTTAGGGAGTGACCTGAGTATTTTTCTTACCAATTTTTCATCTGACATCTTCTCTCCTAGAGCTCCTGAGGCATTAGCAATTTCAAGGATACTCATATGAAATTCATGAATATTTTCATCTTCTTTCATCCTTAAATTTTCAAACTTGGAGGTGAGCAGCTGTAGTCTAGACATCTTTACTCTAGAGGTGCCTTCATGAGTGGTCTTGAGAATGTCTCAAGCATCTTTAGCCACTTCACAGTTGTTCACCAACCTGAAAATATTCTTGTCTACTCCATTGAATATTGCATTCAATGCTTTAGAATTTCCAAGGGCTAGATTATCCTCCTCCTTGGACAATTGTTCTTCAGGTTTCTTATCAGTTGTGGTTTCTCCTTCTTTAGTAATTACAGGATGTACCCAGCCTGTTAACACAACCTTCCAAGCCTTATTATCAAGGGATTTTAGGAAAGCTACCATTCGAGGTTTCCAATAGTCATAGTTAGATCCATCCAAAATTGGTGGCCTGTGAATAGATCCTCCATCTCTCTCCATTGTACCAGAAAGTATTGTCCCTAGATCTCACCTAGAACCAGAGTAGGATGCCTGCTCTGATACCAATTGAAATTCTGGTATTAGATATGAGATGTCGAAGGTAATGTCACGACACTAATATATGAGTTATGCAAATAGGATAAAGATAAAGAATATTAATGCAAGAGACACACACACTTGTTAACCCAGTTCGGTCCAACTCACCTACATTTGGGGGCTACCAAGCCAGGAAGGAAATCCACTAAAATAGAATCAGTTCAAAGACTCTTCGTACACTTCAACAAGTTACAGTCTTTCTCACCTAATCTCTACCCGTGCAATTTCTACCTAAGCACTCTTAGATATGAGAACCCACTCACTTCCCTTCAATCACACCTGTGATTTTAAGCAACAATTCCTTGTGAAAAGAAAACACTTTTCAATAACACACACTTGATTTTACTTCACGGTTTTAATCAAGTAGACACACACTTGATCTTTCTTAACAGCTTTGATCAAGTAGACACACACTTGATCTTGCTTAACAGCTTTGATCAAGTAGACACACACTCTTGCTTACAAGCTTAGAGTGAAAAATTACAACCACAAATCAGACCAATTCAATCATCTATGGATGACTTGAATGGCTTATAAGTCTCACGACTAAACAAGACACAAACCCTTGCTCTCTCTCAATATTTCGCTCAGTATTGGTTGTGTATCAAATCAGGTTTTCCAAGTCCCTTTTTATAGAAGCTTTCAGTTGGGCTTGGACATCTTGAAAACCCTAAAACTATTTTCCAATTAAATCTTCTTATAACAACTGGTTAGATCTCCTTGGAAAATAAGTAAATCAGGTTGTAATCAATGATTGAATGCGCCTGCAAATCAGATCTTCAATCACACATAGATTGCCATTAAATGCGCAATCACATAACACCAGACATTCATACTGAATGTTCTGTATACAGGATGTCATGGCATCGGTTCTGACATCCTGGAACAATCCTGCATAATTCCTTTAATAATTTCCAGCAGGTACATACATATCAGATGTCATGACATTGTGTATGACGTCCTGAAACAATCCTGCATAATCATGTTTTCCATTTAAACTCCAGCAGGTACATAGTATCAGATGCCATGACATGGTGTATGACATTCTGAAACAATCCTGCATAATTATGTTTTTAAACTCCAGCAAGTACATATATATCTTAAGTTAAGACATCACATGCAACATCTTGTGAACACTCTTTGTTTTACCAAGATTGCTGCCAACACTTAGAACCAACAATAAGCATCAGCATCGGGATCATACCTTGGCATCCTCCTTACCCCTCTTTTATTGGGTTTGTTTTGGGAGAGATCACCCAACACTTTGTGATTATATCATACTTGTATTTTACCATTTCACTTACCAAAATACCAAAAATATGTCTTTATATTTGCCTAACTCTTTTTTAGGTAGGGCATGATCTCATTGATTCATCAAAATCACATCTAGGGTTTGAGACCCTCATGAACAAAGAGTACAACCAAGAATTGATTCAAGAATGGTTATGAACATCATATATGAGTCCCAATGATCTCTACATGTTGTGTTGATCAATTTTTCTTCAATAGTTTGAGGGTGATTTTCCTTGGAAACCCTAGTTTGACTGGGTGCCTTGAGTAACTTCTCCAACAAGCTATCTCACCAATTGATCAAATTTCTCAAGGGACACTTCAAATTTAATCATCTTATGCATATATGATCTACCATGAGCCTAGAAAGTCACGAGAATTGAAGGTTAGCAAGTTGGTTGATGGTGGTTGGCCAGATGAATTCATCTGATCAAAATTGGGTCTCCCTAGACCCTATCTCCTATAATTTTTACCATATGAAAATGATTCCAAGAGAAAACTTACTCTAAATGACATTTTAAACAACTTTCATGTTGAGATATATAGCTAGTTTTTCTTGGAAAATCATTTTCTATGTTGAAACATTATAGGTCATTTTGTCTAAACCCTAATTTGAAAGTCAACTTCCCAAGGCCATAACTTGCTCAATTTTTGTGATATGAAAGATTTCCAAGTTGCACAATTAAAATTCAATGTGTCTACTTCAACTTTGATGTTTGGAGTGGGAGCTAATTCAACTTTTTTGAGCATGTGATATGAGGCTACATTATAGGTCACTTTTGACCTATACCATTGATCAAGTGATTTTTCCAAACTTCAAAAATGCATAACTCTATCATTTAAAATTTAAATGACATGAAATTGGTGACCATTTTGAAGGTATTTGAGAGAGATACAACTTTGATGAATACACGTTTTTCATTTGAAGCTCCTATAAAAAGTTAAGCAAGGTGGAATATTGAGACATGTGGCTTGACACTTAGAAAAAATTTGATATGTCAAATTTTTCCAAACTTCCACCTCAAATTACTCCAAGTTCCAAGCTCCAAATGAAAAAGTGTTCAACATCAAACTTGTTCCTATTGATCTCACCTTTCCAAAGAGTCAAATTCATTCATTTTGGATGAGAAATGCATAGGCTGCACATGGCTTAAACAGGCTGATATAATTTGGCATGGATCCAACTTCAAACATCAATGTACATGTGCCTTGCAATCTAAGCCAACTTTAACACATCTGATCTTCAATTATGGACTTCAAGCTATCATTTCATGGGCTTATGCGCGCCCATGTAGCATTACATCACATTTGCCAAATTTGGAAAGTGAAAGTGAGTGTGCAAATATCACATGATTCAGCTATAAATAGAGCTTCAATTGCTCAAAAATTCACACACCATTGTGCCAGCTTTGATCCCCCATTGAAAACCCTTCACTCTCATAGGATAAACCTGAAAAAATCATTTGAATTTGAGCTTGAATCTCCACTATTTTGGAATTCAATTCTCCAGGAATCCATTGCTTCTAAACCTTTCCATTCTCTTCCTGCGAGCAAGTAGAGTGAGTCCAAGCACAAGCCAGATCAAGATTCATCGTGTTCAAACCTCCATTGAAGGTAATTTTCAGAAATTTTAAACTCTTCGATTCTCTTAAATTCTTGCTCAATTCCATTGATTCTTTGGTTGTCTGAAGTCCTACCAATGTAGGCAAGAAGATTGAGTTGCTTTGAGGTTAAATCGAAGCAACTCAGTTCATGTACCTCAATTTTCAATTCCACATATCTCTCAATATATTTGGAATTGGAATGAATGGAGGTCAGATTCGAGCTTAGTGCCATTTTTTCTTCAAGATCATGTCCCTGTTTTTTATTTTGGTGATGGTTCATGTTGACCAGTCCGATGAGGCTCACCGGAGAAGATGACCGGAGCTCTGGCTCCAGCGATGAGGTGTCTTGCATCTGAACCATAGGATCCTCCTCTCACGTTTTAATCTTAAGCGTTTGTTTTAAATACCATTGATACAACGCAGTTGACTAAGGCACATGTGGAACGCGCGCTTTGGATCATCAGATCTTCCACCTCAATTAATGAGGGAGATCTGATGATCCACGTAATTTAGAATTTCTGAATTTTTCATTTTAATTCCATTTTCTTCAATAATTCATATTAAATTCAATAATTATCCAAAAAATATGGGACTTTCACCAAAAAAATTCAAATATTTTTCTCTTTCATATTCTTAATTAAAATTATTTTTTGGATCATTATTAATATTTTTCATGAATTAATTGACTTTGCATTTATTTTTAATTGTTTAAAAATCTTTTTAAATGTCCAAAAATTATGAAATTTTTTCTCCAAGGTCCTTTGACCTTGTTTGACCTATGATAAATCTCATGGATATTTCTTTGGTGTTTTGATGAGATTTTAGGAATTGGACAAAACATATTCGAATTAAATGCACTATTTTATTATTTTTAATTGAATAAATGTCATTTAAATTGTGTTGACCATTTGTATTGACTTAATTGAGTTTGCTTGTTTGTTGTTGGGCCTTGGTCAAGGTTGACTTGACTTTGTAAAGTTAATATCATTAGATTTAGGGGATTGATGGAATGTACATTCCATCTCCCAAAATGAATGAATGATATTAATTTGGTAAAAGTCCTCCTTTGACCAATTTGTGATCTCATCCATCCCCTTCCCACTTCATCTCATTCCTCTTCTTCATTCATTCATATCCATTTGGCCTATGACATCTCAAAGTCCTAATGCTAGTTAATTGAAAAATTGACATGAGTATGGATGAGATTAGGCCACAACTTTTGCATATTTTTTGTGTGTGGTATCTTTCATGAGCATAGTTCATAATACTATGTATCCAACATGCATTGACACTAAAAGTCTATTGCCCGGCCTCAAATAGTTGTGACTTCTATATAAGTCCAATTACTATTGCTTAACATAACGCTAAATTTGTGACACAAAAGGCATAAGCATTCTAGTTAGTGAGATTGTAAGTCTCCCCTCTT
The DNA here is from genome assembly GCF_024323335.1 of Lathyrus oleraceus. NCBI lineage: Eukaryota > Viridiplantae > Streptophyta > Magnoliopsida > Fabales > Fabaceae > Lathyrus > Lathyrus oleraceus. The sequence goes on along the minus strand of NC_066585.1, from coordinate 514,356,810 downwards.
TCATGGTATTGTGTGGAAACTTGGCCTTCTTTCCTTCCTTTGGAAGATGTTTTGCTTCAAGGATCCATGCTTGTGATAAGTGAGTTGAGTGTTCTCCAAAGAATGTCTTGAAATGAAAAGCAAAACAAAACTAACTTCTAACTTACTAACCATTAACTTTTAACTTCAAGCTTTTACTTTAATGTAATTTACTTTTAGCACTTTATTTCATTTGCCATTATACATATCATTCTAATTGTTTATGTTAGTGTAATTTTCACTTTGTCCATTTGGACCATATTGTGTGATATATTTTGTTTGTGTTACTTTGATTGATTGTGTGGTCTTTGACCATTAATGCACATAATAAAAACAAAAACCCTAAAAAAACTTTTGAGTGAACTGTTGGTTGGATCTTGGACAAATGGACTTAGAATCTAGGCAACATTCCCATGCTAAAGGACTTGGCCAATGCCAACTTGTTGAAGAACCAAGTGCTTGCAATTTGAAATTCATCTGATACATCTTTGAAGATCTCTCTAAGATTCATCTGCAACATGATATTGGTGTAGCTGTTATATTAAACCCGTGACTTGTGGAATTCATCTGTTGCATGGACTATTTTGAAGAAGATCATGAAATGGATAAGCTTGCATGAGGCCATCTTTATTTTATGCCTTGCTCTTCAAGATAATATAATTATGCATTTGTATGTTGTTTGATTCTAAAAGTCCAAGGGAATTCTGGGTTTCTATTGACATACTTGCCTATTGGATTGCTACCCCTTTGGTCAGATCTTTTCAACTCTAAACTTTTAATTTTTGTGCATAGGATAGTCTCTTCATCTTCTCCCCATTTCTTTAATTTCAAAATCTCTCCCTCCATTTTCAAAAACTTCTTTGTGTGAACTATTTTTGTTCTAAACTTTGACTACTTTTGCAAAAAGATAGAAACTTTGGCCTTATGCCATTGCATTTTCAAACTTATTTTCTTAAATTAAACTTGTAAATAAACTTAACTATACTTGACTTAAACTTTCAAAAAGCCAAAAAGAACTAACTCATTCAAACCATTTTTAGGCCTTTATGCCTTTCAAACTTAAATTTTGTTAAAATCAATGCATTCACTTTGAAATTTGTAGCACCAACTACGAGGTTTTGATCCCTCATTTTTATGTTGGTACGTAGGCACAAGACCGAAGGTCTTGTCAAACACAAAAATATAATTAATGAATTCTTTTCTCATCCCCCCATTCTATTTGTTTATAAACATCAATTTGTACAAAATACATATGCACACAAAAAGGGCTCCCTAGGAGTACCTAGGACACTTTGGGTGCTAACACCTTCCCTAGTTTTTATTTGAAAACTTCTTACTTATTGGGTTTTGTTCGTACTTTTTCCCTTTTCCCTTGGAAACAATAAAAGCGCGGTGGCGACTCTTGTTAATTAATCTCTATCTTGTCAATAGCTTGATGATCATGAATTTCCCGCTACAGAAATTAAGTGGCGACTCTGCTGGGGAGTAGTCTCCAGTGGGTTTAGCCTACTTTTTGTGTGAATGTATTTATATATATGTGATGTTTGTATATATGTATGTGTGATATAATCTGTTTGTTGTGCTTGGTGATCTCTGAGTGGTGAGATAAGTTCTAACTGAAGGAGAATTACCATCCAAGGCGCAGCGGAATTTAAAAATTTCTCCATTTAGTGATCCTTACGAATGGGCATGATCAGCGATAGAATCGTTACCTCTTGTGGCGATCACGAACGTTGAACGATGACAACGTCTCTACTCAGTCCACACGAACGGATTCCTTCAATCTCAGTGTTAGCTGCTACGAATGAAGGCTTTGAGTGAGAGAGAGAGAAACGAAATTGTAAGCAAGAGTTACAATGCTTCTACCTAAGGGTTCTATTTATAGAACCACTTGTGTGGGCTGCAAGCTAAAATGCCCACTTAAGTGTATATGGCCCATATCTCATAATATGCCAAAATCACTTAAGTGTGTGGTACCTTACCATATTTCGTATTCTACTTAAGTACATCGTACCTTACGATGTTCTATAATTCACTTAAGGGCACCGTACATTACGGTATTCCTTAGTTACTCTATCTCTCATCAATCCGTCCTATGTGTGTGACCCTATAGGTTTTCGCGGCGTTGGCAATTATATTAAATCACGTATTTAACATAATAAACAGTGAGCGGTATCTAGCAACACATCACTGCTACCCAAGTCACGAAAATGTCATGTGATTTGACAAATCCTTCTGTGATAATAATTATGTGTATAATTACCCTTTTGCCCTTATGTCTATATTGAACACAAGGCATAGATCGTGTCATTCTTGTCTAGTTCAATATTGGGCCCATAGACATTTATCCTGTTATGCAGGATGGGAAAATTCCATCTAGGTCACTCATGTCCTTCAGCATGCTTCGTGGAGTACCCATCAACTGTCTTTATGGTTATCCAGTTACGGACAATGTTGGATCAGCAATAAAACACTCGACTCTACATCTAGGGTCCATAGTGGTTTCAGGTCGAAGAGTTGTATACACCATTATCACCATGAGAATAACTTATGACACTTTGCATAACATTCTATATAGTATTCTCATAGCGGGTCAATCCAGTATAAATATTACTCTTAATATTCATACCTATGTTTAAGACTTGATAACTCTTTATCCATGATCCATGAGATGTGATCATCAGTCTACAAACATAATAATCTTAATGCTTTAATGTTATCCCACTTCACAATAAAGCTCGACTACGGATACTTTAAGAATAGTGTCCTATGTTGAATGTGATCTCATGATTAAGTCATACTTGATACATTAAACCGACTAGCTATTCTAGGGACTTTATTAAACAAACATAATAAAGAAAAAGCCTTTTATTATTAATAAATAATTAGATACAAGTACCAAAAGTATTGGGCTCTAGGGCTTACACCAACAATCTCCCACTAGAACTAGAGCCAATTAGGCATACCCCTAATGCCCATAGATCTAGTATGGCCATCATGCTTCTGCTGCGCAAGAGGCTTTGTCAGTGGGTCAGCAATATTGTCAAGTGTAGGTACTCTACACATTTTCACATCTCCTCTATCTATTATCTCTCGAATGAGGTGATAACTCCTAAGTATCTGTTTGGATCGTTGGTGAGATCTAGGCTCCTTAGCATGTGCGATAGCACCATTGTTATCATAATAGAGACCAATGGGATCCACAATTCCAGGAACTATGCCAAGTTCACTAAGGAACTTTTGATCCAAACAACTTCCTTTGCTGCACTTGAGGCAGCAATATACTCGGCCTCGGTTGTAGAATCATCAACTGTATCTTGCTTTGAACTTTTCTAGCTCACAGCGCCACTGTTTAGGCAAAAACACATAACCATTGGAATCATGCATACTAAAGTGTCTCAGCACTTTGTCTGTGTACTCTGACTTAGGCCAAGCAGTTTTGTGATCTATCTCTATAGATTCAGATTCCTAATATATAGGCTGCTTCACCTAGGTCCTTCATAGAAAAGCATTTCCCCAACCAAGACTTTACTTGTTGCAGGGTAGGGATATCGTTTCTAATGAGTAATATGTCATCTACATATAATACCAGGAAAACGATCATGCTCCCACTAACCTTCTTGTAGACACAGGGCTCATGTTCGTACTTGATCCATGAGTAATACATCACCTTGATCAGTTATGAGATATCAATATCTCTCAGGTAGGTGACGTATCCTGCCTGACCTACGCTGGTCTTGTTCTACTTGAGCAGGTTGCTCTTACATAACTATTTGTGTTTCCTGCTCTAATTCCTCCATAGGTGTATCAATGCTTTGTGATTCTTGAATTTCTTCAAGCTCTACTTTCCTCCCACTAATTCCTTTGGAAATAAAATCCTTTTCTAGGAAAACTCCAGTTCGAGCGACAAACACTTTTCCCTCAGAAGGATTGTAGAAGTGATACCCTCTTGTTTCTTTAGGATACCCCACAAATAAGCATTTGTCAGATTTGGGCTCAAGCTTAGTTGAAATTTGTCGTTTCACATAAACTTCGCAACCCCAAATCTTCATGTAAGACATATGTGGTTTCTTACCACTCCATATCTCATATGGTGTCTTCTCAACCTTTTTGGATGGAACACGGTTAAGTGTGTAAGTTGTTGTCAACAGTGCATGTCCCCAAAAGGAGTTTGGAAGATCGGCGTGACTCATCATGGATCAGACCATGTCCAACAGGGTTCTATTTCTTCTCTCATATACACCATTCCATTGGGGTGTTCCAGGAGGAGTAAGTTGGGATAGGATCCCACACTCTTTCAGATGGTCATCAAACTCTAGGCTTAAATACTCATCACCTCGATCTGATCGAAGAGTTTTAATATTCTTACCTAGTTGGTTTTGTACTTCATTCTTGAATTCCTTGAACTTTTCAAAGGACTCTGATTTGTACTTCATTAAATACACATAACAATATCTACTGAAATCATCAGTAAATGTGATGAAGTAATGAAAACCTCCTCTGGCTGGTATGTCCAGTGGTCCACATACATCAGTATGTATGAGGGCCAAAAGATCATTAGCTCTTTCACCTTTTCCTGTGAATGGAGACTTTGTCATCTTTCCAATTAAACAAGATCTGCATGTCTCATATGATTCATAATCAAAAGAGTCCAAGAGTCCATCTTTATGGAGTGTTGGAAATGCATTTCTCATTTATGTGGCCTAATCGACAATGCCAAAGGTAAGTTGGATTCAACTCATTAGGTTTCATCCTTTTAGTATTAATGTTATAAATAGGCATTTCAAGATCAAGGACATATAATCCATTTGTTCATTTGTGCAGTAGCATAGAATATATCATTCAAATAAATTGAGCAACAATTGTTCTTTATTATAAATGAAAAACATAACTTGTCCAAACAAGAAACGGAAATAATATTCCTGCTAATTGCGGGTACATAATAACAGTTCTCTAACTGAATTATTAAACCACTAGGTAAAGTCAATACATAAGTTCCTACAGCTAAAGCAGCAACCTTTGCTCCATTGCCAACTCGTAGGTCGACTTCACCTTTTTGCCAAATCTCTACTCCTTTTTAGTCCCTGCACATTTGTACAAATGTGAGAACCGCATCCAGTATCTAATACCCATGATGTAGAAGTAGATAAATTAATTTTAATAACAAAAATACCTGAAGTTGAAGTCTCTACTCCATTCTTCTTATCTTTCAGGTACTTTGGGCAGTTTCTCTTCTAGTGTCCGGTCTTACCGCAATGGAAGCAGGTGTCTTCTTTTGCTATGCCTCCACTAGGCCTCAAAGCAGCAGCAGTGGGTTTGGGTTTAGCAACTTCCTTGCCTTTCCCTTTATCACCCTACTTGGTGGGCCTTTTGTTCTGTCCCTTTCCATTTTCGATCATCAGAATGGACTTCCCTTTTGACTTCAAATTCTGCTCAGCAGTTCTTAACATTGCTAGCAGTTCAGGAAGAGATTTGTCCATATCATTCATATTGAAATTTAGGACAAATTGACTTAATCCATCTGGCAATAATTGTAAGATTAAATCAGTCGCAAGTTCCTTTTCGAGGGGAAAACCCAATCTCTCAAGGTTTTCCACATACCCAATCATCTTGAGCACATGGGGACCTACAGGGGATCCCTCAGCTAACTTGCCTTGAAAAGGGGCTTTTGAAACTTCAAACCTCTCATGCCTTGCTTGCTCTTGATAGAGCATCTTCAGGTGTTCGATCATATCGAACTCTGTCATGTTCTCATGTTGCTTTTGCAATTCTGAGTTCATGGTAGCTAGCATGAGACAAGCAGTTTCATTGGCATCATCGACATGCTTCTTATAAGCATCTCTTTCCGCCTTAGGTGCAGAACTAGGAGGTTCCTCTTCAGGAACAGGTTTCTCCAAGACATACAGCTTTTTATCATGTTTGAGGACAATCCTCAGGTTTCGGTGCCAATCCAGAAAATTTGTCCCAGACAATTTTTCTTTGTCAAGGATTGATCGCAAGATGTTGTTAGAGGTGTTTGCTGTCATGGTAATCTACATAAGGATTAATGAAAATATAAGTATCATTGACATATTTAATTAGGCCTTTAATTAAATATGCTCCCACTATTTTACTCAAAACAAATGACCCTCATCATTTGATTCGGAAAATCCCGTTGGAAGATTTTCTAGTGGGTCGAGATCCATATTTCACTTCGTTCTAAGTCCGTGTAGGCAGATTACACAAAACTAGGTTATTTAGGTAGGAACTCCTTCCAATTGTATCTCATACAACTCTCGAAAATTTCAGTTGGGTGAATAACTCCTTATTCCAATCCATCATATGGATCATTCCCAACTCTTGCTTCTAGACATATATAATATTATTATAATTTGTTTAGTGAAGTATGACCCATTGTTTTAACAGTTGGATATTACTGTAGGTGTTTAATTGGCTGCATTATATGGTAAAACACTAGCTGGATTCTAATGTCTTGACTGATGTCATGACATGGTGTGTATGTGTGACTGCATTGTAGGTTAGAATATCTAACTGTACTCTGATGTCTTGACTGATGTCATGACACACTTGAGTAGTTACTGCAGGATTAGCTAATACAGGATTTATTGAATGTCAAACTGGATGTTATGACATTCATCCCTATCAGCAGATACTAAGGAATATAACAGCTGGTGTTCTGTTAGAACTTAGTATTTATTTCCAGTCTGGTTATCAAGGAAATACCAGACCTGGCATAAGGCCTACTGACTGAATGTCAAACTGGACGTTATGACATTCATCATTGACAACATATACTGAACAATAGACAGAGTGGTGTTCTGCTATACTTCAGCATGTTTCTTAGTCTGTTCTTCAAGAGGATAACAGAACTGACTTAAGGCCAAATGTGTAAATGTCAAATTGGATACTTTGACATTTATTAATGTAAGTTGTTACTGTAGTATGGCCATTTTGGTCATATACAGGTCAACAAAGTTGTACAGTCTTTTTTCTGGAAAAACAGACTTAGCATATGATCCTTGATGTCAAGCTGAATGTCGTGACATTCATTCCTGACAGCATATGCTATATTGTAGGTTGTTCAGTTTTCTGTTTCAGCTTTTTCTCAGGCTATTCTTCAGGGATTCAACAGCTGAGAGAAAATCTAGGAAATCAACAACCAAGCTACATTTAATGAACCTAACAAATAGCCTATTTGTTAGTAACCTAGATGTGGAATTTAGGGGAACTCGCGTGACCTTAAATTTAGGAGAATACAAGTGCAAAGGCCCAAGTACTGCAATATAAAAGGAAGTCGTTCCTTCATTCAGAACTGGGGATTTTGAGGCGTGAAGATTTAGTGTGTCCATCATACTTCACTGCTGTATTTTTATGAGTCTTGTATTAGACATATCTTGTAAGCCAAGCCATTATCACGTAGATGATTGCTTTGGCATAGGGTGTTTATTGAGTTGTAAGTGTTGTGTCGCTCAAAGCTTTTAAGCGTGAGTGCTGTGTATCTTGATTAAAGCTGTTAAGCACAATCAAGAGTTGTTTGAAGTGTGACTTCAAAATTGTCTTTAATATTGATTAAAGGTAGTAATCACTGAGGTGATTGAGGGGGAGTGAGTAGGAACTCTGATCTTAGAGTAAGAGTGAAATTGCATTGGGTAGGGATTAAGTGAAGAGTTGTAAACGGGTGAGTTTAGCTTTGAATTAATACTACTGATAGTGGATTTCCTCCCTGGCTTGGTAGCCCCCAGATGTAGGTCATGTTGGACTGAACTGGGTAAACAATTACTTGTGTTATTTACTGCACTTACTTTTAAGTTCTGCATAATTCTTGTCTGTGCAGAATTGGATGTCATAACAACCCGTGTGACATCTAAAGTCTGATAACTAGAATTTCAATTGGTATCAGAGCAGGCACCCTGCCTGTTAATGTCTGGGTGAGATCTAGGGAAGTTACTTTCTAGTACCATGGACAAGGATATAGGACACTCAAATAGACCACCCATGTTGGATGGCTCTAACTATGATGACTGGAAGCCTCGTATGATAGCCTTCTTAAGGTCTCTAGATAGCAAAGTCTGGAGAGCTGTCAACAAAGGATGGGAACATCCAACAAAGACAGGTGAAGATGGAGTCAGTGTGCAGATTCCTGAAGAAGAGTGGGACAAGGAGCAAGAGGCATTAGCTCTTGGAAATTCCAAGGCCTTGAATGCATTATTCAATGGAATCAGTAAGAGCATCTTCAGGCTGGTGCACCACTGTGAACTAGCTAAGGAAGTTTGGGATACCCTCAAGGTAACTCATGAAGGTACTTCCAAGGTGAAGATGTCCAAACTTCAGATGCTGACCACCAAGTTTGAAAATCTGAGGATGAAAGAGGATGAGACTATTCATGACTTTCACATGAATATTCTTGAAATTGCAAACACCTCTGGTGGACTAGGTGAAAAAATGGCTGAAGAGAAACTTGTAAGAAAGATTCTCAGGTCCTTGCCTAAGAGATTTGCTATGAAGGTCACAGCCATAGAGGAGGCGTAGGACATCTGCAATATGAAGGTGGATGAGTTAATTGGTTCTCTCCAAACCTTTGAAATGGGCTTGTGTGAGAATGCTGAAAAGAAGAACAAAAGTGTAGCTTTTGTATCTAATGCTGAAGAGGAGTCAGAAGCAGGATACACTGGGGTGATGAAAGCATATCAGAAGCCTTAGCCATGCTTGGGAGATAGTTCAACAAGTTCATGAAGAAGATTGATCAAAGAGGTAGACCTAATGTCAAGAACATCCCGTATGACATTAAGAAAAGATCAACTTCTGAAGAGAAGTTCAACCACGGCAAGGGAATCCAGTGTCATGGTTGTGAAGGGTATGGACACGTCAGAGCTGAATGCCCTACTTACCTCAAAATGCAAAATAAGGGGCTAGCTATCACATGGTCTGAAGGAGATTCTGAAAGTGAATCTGAAGGAGAATCTGCTAAATACGTCACTGCACTAACAAGTGTTTATGCCACTGATGATGACTCAAGTGCAGATGAACTGACCTTTGATGAACTTGCTGCAGCTTATAAGAAGCTGTGTGTCACCAGTGCAGAAGTACGTGTACAAGGAGAAAAGCAGAAGAAACTCATCAAGGAGCTGGAAGATGAGAGACTGAAGCATCTGATGGCCATAGAGGATCTAAATGGTGAGATAACCCTGCTGACCTCCAAGCTGAATCAGATGACTAAATCCATCAGAATGATGAATAAAGGAACTGACACCTTGGAAGAGATCCTAAAGGTAGGACAGAAGTCTGGAACCACATCTGGTTTAGGCTTTGGGAAAAGATCCTCAGCTGAACGCAAACGCCCAAAGGCTAAAGTTCAGAAATCCAAGGGGAAGTCACATCCAATATCTCAACATCGGGGAACCAGGATGACTAATCATCAGAAGAGGAAATTCCAGAAATGGAAATGTCACCACTGTGGTAGGCTTGGGCATATAAAAGCCTTCTGCTACAGGCTTCATGGTTACCCGAACCAAGTCCCTCATGTCAGACCTAAGCATAAGACATTTAGGCACCATGTCTCCAACAAGAAGCGACAATGGTATGCTAGGTTAGCCCACACAGCTCTAAGAGCTTCTACCAAAGAAGACTGGTACTTTGACAGTGGATGCTCAAGACATATGACTGGTATGGAAAATCTATTGGCAGATATCCAACCTCACACTACCAGCTATGTGACCTTTGGTGATAGTGCTAAAGGAAAAATAAAAGGTGTGGGTAAGCTGGACTGCTCTGGAGTTCCAAAACTGAATAATGTGTTGTTAGTAAGAGGACTAACTGCAAACCTCATCAGCATAAGCCAGCTGTGTGATCAAGGGTTCTATGTTCAGTTTACTAAGGAGCTATGTATTGTGACGAATGGTGACAATCAGGAAGTTATGAGAGGATCTAGGTCCAAAGATAACTGCTATCTGTGGGAACCTAAAGTCTTAAACTTCTCCACAATATGCTCTTCAGTCAAGGAAGAACAGGAGGTGAAGCTGTGGCATAGACGCCTTGGACATCTCCACTTACGGGGAATGAAGAAGATCATATCCAAGGAAGCAGTCAGAGGAATTCCAAAGCTACTTATTGATGAAGGAAGAGTCTGTGGAGAATGCCAGGTGGGCAAGCAAACCAAGATGTCACATCCGAAGCTGGGACATCCTACTACTTCTAGAGTTCTGGAACTGCTGCACATGGACTTAATGGGACCTATGCAGGTTGAAAGTCTGGGGGGAAAGAGATATGCATACGTGGTGGTTGATGACCATTCCAGATACACGTGGATAAGCTTCATCAGAGAGAAGTCAGATACATTTGATGTCTTCAAAGACCTGTGCATCAGACTCCAAAGGGAAAAGGACAGCTGTGTTCTCCGAATTAGGAGTGATCATGGTACGGAATTCAAGAATTCCAAGTTTGATGAGTTTTGCTCGTCTGAAGGAATAAGTCATGAATTCTCTTCCCCTATAACTCCCCAGCAGAATGGGATAGTTGAAAGGAAAAATAGAACTATCCAAGAATCTGCCAGAGCTATGATTCATGCAAAGAAGATCCCTATGCACTTTTGGGCTGAAGCTATGAATACCGTGTGCTATGTTCACAACATAGTCACCTTGAGAAAAGGAACCTCTTCCACTCTGTATGAAATATGGAAAGGTAGAAAACCCACTGTGAAGTACTTTCATATCTTTGGAAGTAAATGCTACATTCTCACAGATCGTGAACAGAGAAGGAAACTGGATCCCATAAGTGATGAAGGTATATTTCTAGGATATTCCACTAACAGCAGGGCGTACAGAGTGTTCAACTACATGACCAATGTCCTGATGGAATCCATAAATGTCATTGTGGATGATAAAGAGGAAGGAATCGATGTCATAGAGGATGTTGCAACATTCCCTGACAGTTCAACAGACATTCCAGTCAAGTCTGAAGAAGTACAGGAACCTCCTCCTGAATGTGAAGTAGATGCAACCACCAAAATGCCATCTATCAGAATTCAGAAAGACCACCCTAAGGATCTTATCATAGGGGATCCCAATAGTGGTGTGACTACCAGGTCAAGGGGAATAAGCTCAAATTCCTGTTTTGATTCCAAGGTTGAACCCAAGAATGTGAAAGAAGCCCTGACTGACGAATACTGGATCAATGCCATGCAAGAGGAACTTGAGCAGTTCAAAAGGAATGAAGTATGGGAGCTAGTTCCAAGACCTGAAGGGACCAACATCATTGGTACCAAGTGGATCTACAAAAACAAGTCTGATGAGAAAGGAGTAATTACTAGGAATAAAGCAAGACTAGTAGCTCAAGGATACACTCAAGTTGAAGGGGTTGATTTTGATGAGACGTTTGCTCCTGTGGCTAGGCTTGAGTCCATCAGATTGCTGTTAGGTATAACATGCATTCTGAAGTTTAAACTGTTCCAAATGGATGTGAAGAGTGCATTCTTGAATGGCTACTTGAATGAAGAAGTCTATGTGGAACAACCTAAAGGGTTCTGTGATCCTAACCAACCTAAGCATGTATACAAGTTGAGGAAAGCCTTGTATGGGTTGAAGCAAGCACCTAGAGCATGGTATGAAAGGTTGACCGAATTTCTGACCTCAAATGGATACAGAAAAGGTGGAATAGATAAAACCTTGTTTGTGAAGGATGAAGACGGCAAAATCATGATTGCTCAAATCTATGTGGATGATATAGTCTTTGGTGGTATGTCAGAACAAATGGTAACACATTTTGTTCAACAAATGCAATCTGAGTTTGAAATGAGTCTGGTTGGGGAACTAACCTACTTTCTTGGAATGCAAGTCAACCAAATGGAGGACTCTATGTTTCTCTCCCAAAGCAAGTATGCCAAAAACATAGTTAAGAAGTTTGGTATGGATAATGCTAGGCACAAGAGGACTCCTGCTCCTACTCATCTGAAGTTAACCAAAGATGATGGAGGGCCTAGTGTTGATCAATGCTTGTATAGGAGCATGATAGGCAGTCTACTATACCTAACTGCAAGTAGACCTGACATTTCTTATGCAGTTGGAGTGTGTGCTAGATACCAAGTAGAGCCTAAAGTGATCCACTTGAATCAAGTCAAAAGGATTCTCAAGTACATCAATGGGACTTGTGACTATGGAATGCTGTACTCACATGGGTCTGAGCCTGTCCTATCTGGGTACTGTGATGCTGACTGGGCTGGAAGTGCTGATGACAGAAAAAGCACATCAGGAGGATGTTTCTTCTTGGGAGACAATCTCATATCTTGGTTCAGCAAGAAGCAGAATTGTGTATCTCTGTCCACTGCAGAGGCTAAATACATAGCTGCTGGAAGCAGTTATTCCCAACTGGTTTGGATGAAACAGATGCTCACTGAGTACAATGTCACTCAAAATGTCATGACATTATTCTGTGATAATCTCAGTGCCATCAATATTTCCAAGAATCCCATCCAACACAGCAGGACCAAGCATATTGACATTAGACATCACTTCATCAGAGATCTGGTGGAAGACAAGGTGATCACCTTGAAACATGTAGCCACTGAACTTCAACTGGATGACATATTTACAAAGGCTCTGGATGCTACTCAGTTTGAAAACATAAGGGGCAAACTGGGAATATGTCTCTCTGAGAACTTATAGCAACCACTGATGTTTGGGATGTATTGTTTAATATCTCTGCCTATTAAACAATTGGAACTATGCTTTGATTGGTCAACAGATCATAGCTATGCCACTCGCAACAAGTGTGGCAACAAGAGGGTAAGGAGACACCCTAACGTGAGAAGGCATATGCACCTGCAGGAATTCAAGGATGCTGTTCATGCAGGAGTGGTTCTGGATGTCAGAAACAAAGTCATGGCATATGATATGGTTGTACCTACAGTAAAGCAAAAGTGGGTGATTACTTTATCAAAGCTGTGAAGCAAGATCAAGTGGGTGCTAACTTGGTTGAAACTGTGAAGTAAAACCAAGTCTGTAATTCTGTCATTTTTTTCTGTTTATGTTGTTGGCTTTGGCAACATTTTTGACAAAAAGGGGGAGTAACATGTGATACCCCAGACAACAGATTGGTCTGTTAAAACAGACTTTCATGACAGATTCGAAGATTCCCTCCCCTGCAGCTGATGTGCGTTGAAGCTTTTATTTAACTTTTGTACCTCTGTATGTGTGATGTGGATGTGTGCTGCAATTAGAAGTTTTTATTTAACTTCTGTATGTGTGCTGTTATGTGAAGTTTTATTTAACTTCCATGTGTGTGAGTGTGCTGCCACTCTGAGTGTATTAGCTAGGTCTATTTCCTGCTAGATGTGTGATTCCGCTGCTATGAACTCTGTTATGGGGATCAAAGTGTTTTAGCCAAAAATTTGCCAAAGGGGGAGTTTGTAGGTGTTTAATTGGCTGCATTATATGGTAAAACACTAGCTGGATTTTAATGTCTTGACGAATGTCATGACATGGTGTGTATGTGTGACTGTATTGTAGGTTAGAATATCTAACTGTACTCTGATGTCTTGACTGATGTCATGACACACTTGAGTAGTTACTGCAGGATTAGCTAATACAGGATTTATTGAATGTCAAACTGGATGTTGTGACATTCATCCCTGTCAGCAGATACTAAGGAATAGAACAGCTGGTGTTCTGTTAGAACTTAGTATTTATTTCCAGTCTAGTTATCAAGGAAATACCAGACCTGGCATAAGGCCTACTGACTGAATGTCAAACTGGATGTTATGACATTCATCATTGACAGCATATACTGAACAATAGACAGAGTGGTGTTCTGCTATACTTCAGCATGTTTCTTAGTCTGTTCTTCAAGAGGATAACAGAACTGACTTAAGGCCAAATGTGTAAATGTCAAATTGGATACTTTGACATTTATTAATGTAAGTTGTTACTGTAGTATGGTCATTTTGGTCATATACAGGTCAGCAAAATTGTACAGTCTGTTTTCTGGAAAAACAAACTTAGCATATGATCCTTGATGTCAAGCTGAATATCATGACATTCATTCCTGACAGCATATGCTATATTGTAGGTTGTTCAGTTTTCTGTTTCAGCTTTTTCTCAGGCTATTCTTCAGGGATTCAACAGCTGAGAGAAAATCCAGGAAATCAACAACCAAGCTACATTTAATGAACCTAACAAATAGCCTATTTGTTAGTAACCTAGATGTGGAATTTAGGGGAACTCGCGTGACCTTAAATTCAGGAGAATACAAGTGCAAAGGCCCAAGTACTGCAATATAAAAGGAAGTCGTTCCTTCATTCAGAACTGGGGATTTTGAGGCGTGAAGATTTAGTGTGTCCATCATACTTCACTGCTGTATTTTTATGAGTCTTGTATTAGACATATCTTGTAAGCCAAGCCATTATCACGTAGATGATTGCTTTGGCATAGGGTGTTCATTGAGTTGTAAGTGTGGTGTCGCTCAAAGCTTTTAAGCGTGAGTGTTGTGTATCTTGATTAAAGCTGTTAAGCACAATGAAGAGTTGTTTGAAGTGTGACTTCAAAATTGTCTTTAATATTGATTAAAGGTAGTAATCACTGAGGTGATTGAGGGGGAGTGAGTAGGAACTCTGATCTTAGAGTAAGATTGAAATTGCATTGGGTAGGGATTAAGTGAAGAGTTGTAAACGGGTGAGTTTAGCTTTGAATTAATACTACTGATAGTGGATTTCCTCCCTGGCTTAGTAGCCCCCAGATGTAGGTCATGTTGGACTAAACTGGGTAAACAATTACTTGTGTTATTTACTGCACTTACTTTTAAGTTCTGCATAATTCTTGTCTGTGCAGAATTGGATGTCATAACAACCCGTGTGACATCTAAAGTCTGATAACTAGAATTTCAATTACAATTATCCCATCGCACCTTACTAATATAGAACATGCACCTCGCGTAGGCGAAACTTACATTATCCGATACTAGTCTTGATGAGTGTTAAAACTTGGAAAGCATAAACTTAATATTTAATTTGAGGGAATTGAAATTTTTCTGATCTCACCGGCTTATTTGTCATATAAATCGTCTCTCACATGCATCAACATACATTCACATGCATCAACATACATACATACATAATGAAACAGTTATGGCCCCTGTAAGACCCCAATTTTGACCCTAAGATCCCTCATGGCATCATAACATTGCATTTGCATTGCCTCAAGGATCTTTAGCATCTTAGTTCCCTTTGCCTTTGGGTGGGACTCCTTGTGATTGGTTTGAGATCATCAAGCATGCTTGAATTATACATCATTGTTTTTCTTACTTTTGTTTACTAACCAAAAGCACAAAAATGTGTCACTAACATCTTTGTTTGAAGCTTGAGTGTCATCCAAGACACTTTGTGGGTTCTATTTAGATGATCAGTCAACACAAGGGAATGGCTTCAGATACTTCCAACAGGTTCAAATAGAGTTTATTCGTCAGTCAAAACGTTAATCTTGAAGGAGCAAAAGTTTGTTCATGAGTTGTCATGCTCGCTAGGCGAGCAGAATGGGTCGCCTAGCGAGTCCCAAGAAAAGCAACCAGAATCACCTACGCTCAGAGGAATTTCTTGAATTGTCATGCTCGCTAGGCGAAGCCCACGTGTTTAAAAAAAAAACGAAAAAAATAAATAAATAAATAAAATATAACAGAAAAATTTTGGACTTGGGCCTCTCTCATTTGAGCCCACAAGTCCACAAAAATCAGGTTATAAATTCAGAGTTTTAGTGAAAGAAAAGACCATTCTATTCCTATTACCCAGGAAGGGAAAAAGATAGTGAGAGAAGAGCTAACAGAGTTCAGAGCAACCTCCAGAGACTGAAGGGAACTCATCTGCAAAGAGCCAACTCCATCTCATATAAACCCTTAGATTGCTTTGCAAACCCAACCGAGCAATTCAATTTCATTCGATCTCTCCAGTCAAGTTTGCCTTATTCCCATTACTTTATGCTTTTAATTTGAATGCTCGGAATGTATGAGGTATTATGGGTGAATTTGATACCCTTTTGATGCATGTGTTTGACAAGAGGTTTAGGCCTCCTACCCTTGGTTGCTTTTTGTGAGCTTTTTGTGAATTTTAATGGCATGATTCATGTGGTTACATTTTGATTTGGGGGCAACTCTTGATTACCCTATCTTGTTTCTCTAACCTGTTTGTTGAGTTTTTTTGTGAGGGCTCACATGACTCCTGCAGGGATAGCTTGCTTGGTGTTCCACTTTATTTGTGGGGTACCACCTGGAGGTTTATTCCGATTGCCTGTACTGACTCACTTTCTTTGATGGTGTTAGCTTGGAAGAGTCTTTGGGTTTCTTATTTATCTAATTGCTGTTACTTCGGATCTTTATCCGTACGAAGTGCGGTGGCGACTCGACTTGTATGACTTACCTTGGATTTAGTCAATATCTCTAATGGTAACGAATATCCCGCTACAGAAAAGTTGCGACTCTGCTGGGGACGAAACATCCTAGTGGGTTTCGCCTACTTTTCATATTTGTTGTATTGTATTGTATATTTATTTATTTATTGTGACATATTTTTGTGCAATTTGGGATTATTGTATTGTATGTAATGATTGAATTGTTTGAATATTAATTCCTTGTATGCTTGGTGATCTTTGTGAGATGAGTTCTATACCCGGACTCGAGTGCACTTAGGATAAGAGAATGGCATAGTCTTGTCGACTTGTGTGGAGTTATTCCTTAGCAAGTTGACTTGCAAGTCCATTCACTTGGTGGAGGTTATGTTGGGATCAATAATGTCACACAAGTAAGTTGTGGTTAGACATTACTCTTTCCAATATAGACCTTAGAAGCCAAGGACCTTAGTTTACCAAGCCCATCTTGGCCTATTCTTAGGATGTAGTGTGAAAGTCGTTCAAGTGTAAGATTTGATACGATTGTTACGTGATACTACACTCATAAGTGTCTCTCTTGAGAATATTTTCGGAATACGAGTAGTCGTTTCTCCAATAATATCCGAAAGATGGTATGATGACTATGGGAACCTCTTGTAGAACATGTTTGGCAGGTTTAAACCCTAGTACACTCCCTTTTGGGTGGTTCTTAACCTAACTCCATGCTCGTGACTTACAACAAACCCTTGATTCATGGTTGATCCGTTCATGAATCCTTAATATCAATGGAACTTGGGTGTTGATAAGGTGTAAACCATAATCCACCAAAATGGATGATTGATATTAAGGATAACATGATCCATCCCATGACCTTTGTTTGGTGTGCTTTGCTTGATCCTTGAGTGTGATTGTTGCATTCATGCATTCATGCACCCATTTGCATCCATATCATCAATAAATAAGAAAATTTTCAAGGAACTTAAGGGGTTTATTTGCAAAATTTTCAGACATGGAAAGACAAAGAAGGGATACAAAGAAGTATAACTTCAGGCAACCAGATTTGAAAGAGTTAAGGAATCTGACATCCTATGTATTAGATCCTTTGGGTTTCAAGGCTCGTTTTGGGAAGCTTCTTCCTCTTCTGACTACTCAGGTGGATGAAGGATTGTTGAGTGTATTGGTGCAGTTTTATGATCCCTTGTACCGTTGCTTCACGTTTCCGGATTTCCAGCTTTTGCCTACCCTTGAGGAGTATGCTTACCTTGTGGGTATACCTATTCTAGACCAGTTGTCGTTTAGTGGCTTGGAGAGTATTCCTACTTCTCAAGAGATAGTTGACATGTTACACATAGATGAATCTCTGGTTGGTGCTCATATGACTACCAAAGGAGGAATTCAAGGTCTCCCTTCTGAATTCCTCATTGCTCAAGCTACTATATATGGGAAGGCCATGAGTGAGGATGACTTTGAAGCCATATTTGTACTTCTCATCTATGGATTGGTATTGTTGTTGGTGTAAGCCCTAGAGGCCAATACTTTTGGTACTTGTATCGAATTATTTAAAGGTATTTTCTTTATTATGGTTGATTAATAAAGTCCCTGGAATAGATAGTCCGTTTAATGTATTAAGTGTGACTTAATCATGAGAACACATTAAACATAAGGACACTATTCTTAAAGTATCCGTAGTCGAGCTTTAGTGTGAAGTGGGATAACATTAAAGCATTAAGACTATTATGTTTGTAGACTGATGATCACATCTCATGGATCATGGATAAAGAGTTATCAAGTCTTAAACATAGGTATGAATATTAGGAGTAATATTTATACCGGATTGACCCGCTATGAGAATACTATATAGAAAGTTATGCAAAGTGTCATAAGTTATTCTCATGGTGATAATAGTGTATACCACTCTTCGACCTGAAACCACTATGGATCCTAGATGTAGAGTCGAGTGCTTTGTTGCTGATCCAACGTTGTCCGTAACTGGATAACCATAAAGACAGCTGATGGGTACTCCATAAAGCATGCTGAGGGACATGAGTGTCCTAGATGGAATTTGCCAATCCTGCGTAACAGGATAAATGTCTATGGGCCCAATATTGAACTGGACAAGGGTGACACGGTCTATACCTTGTGTTCAATATAGACATAAGGGCAAAGGGGTAATTATACACATAATTATTATCACAGGAGGTTTTGTCAGATCACATGACATTTTCGTGACTTGGGTAGCAGTGATGTGTTGCTAGATACCGCTCACTGTTTATTATGTTAAATGCGTGATTTAATATAATTGCCAACGCCGTGAAAACCTATAGGGTCACACACAAAGGACGGATTGATGAGAGATAGAGTAACTAAGGAACACCGTAAGGTACAGTGCACTTAAGTGGGAGACGAAAAATGGTAAGGTACCAAATACTTAAGTGATTTTGGGCATATTATAAGATATGGGCCAAAATACACTTAAGTGGGCTTTTTAGCTTGAAGCCCACACAAGTGGTTCTATAAATAGAACCCCTTGGGTAGAAGCATTGTCACTCCAATCCACTCAGACAGAAATTCAAGTAGAGACTTGGAATTTTGTTTCCCTCTTTCTCTCACTCAAAGCCTTCATTCATAACAGCTAGCACTGCGATTGAAGGAATCCGTTCGTGTGGACTGAGTAGAGACGTTGTCATCGTTCAAAGTTCGTGATCGCCACGTGGATCTGTATCAAAGATTTTGATCATTATCAGAAATCTGCACCAAAGGTTTGAATCGCCACAAGAGGTAACGATTCTATCACTGATCATGCCCATTCGTAAGGATCACTAAATGGAGAAATTTTTAAATTCCGCTGTGCCTTGGATGGCAATTCTCCTACAGTGGTATCAGAGCCACTTACGAAACCATGAATCTGATATTTGTTTTTGTTCTGTAATAATATGATTAAATACAGAATGAATCAAAGGTTAAATTGAGATCGATCAAGTTACATATATGTGATATATGTAATCCTGATGCAAAATACATTATATATGATATAGTGTTCTCGTTTCGTTCATTCAAACCCTCGATGATTGTTTTCCTTTGAGCGATCAATGGTCGTTTGCTTCTTGATCCGACATTAGTATGGTGAAGCAATGACGTGTTGATCAATCATACTGAATTAACAATCGAGATGTGTTTGACGGTCTGAAATTGGTGCATCAGGGTTAGTGACGACACAAGGGTTGTGTTGTCAGAGAGTTATGCGATTGGGGTTTGACTGCATAAGAGTTGTGCGTTCTAAACACTTTTTGGAACAGTGTTAACCGGTTAACGCGTATGGTTAACCGGTTAACGCAATGCGAAATAATTTTTTTAAGGTTTTCAAACAGTGTTAACCGGTTAACGCTTTTGGTTAACCGGTTAACGCAAGACGAAATTCAATTTTCTGAGTTTTTCAAACAGTGTTAACCGGTTAACGCAAGGCAGAAAAGAATTTTCTAAAAGTTTTCAAACAGTGTTAACCGGTTAACGCATATGGTTAACCGGTTAACGCAAGGAAAAATTCACCCGTTCGGCTAGAAAAAGTGCTTTGAAGTATCAAGTGTTGATACGAAAAACGACGTCAATTTTAAATGAATTGTTCATTAAAAAAATTCGAGCAGGGGCGCTGCCCCCTTGACCCCTGTCCGCTGAACGGTCAGCGGAACCACCGTCCGCTGACCGGGCAGCGGAACACCCGTTCCCGCTGTCCGGGCAGCGGACCCCCGGCTAACTCTGCGTAGTGTGATCGGTCGTCGAAATTTAATTTGATTTTAATTAATTAAAGGAATTAATAATAATAATAATAAAAGTGTTTATTATTGTCTTGTGGTGATCGGTTATGGCCTTAGTCTTCCTTTGTTTTGTTTTGGGTTTTTAAAATACGACCTGCGTGTCGTGCCTCTCTCTTAATCTCCCAAATGTAACTTCTTTGCTCATCTCACTCCCTCGTATGTAAAACGAGTTTCTTTCATGTAATGTAATGATATGAAGAAAGCAAAGAAGTCAGTGCCAAAGGAGGACAACCTTGAAGATCTTGCTTAGAGAAGCTTAGATCGTTGTAGGTTAGCTTAGGTTCTCTCATTGGCTTGGGAGAACAATTGCGTTAGGGGCCATAACTGCTTCATTATGTATGTATGTATGTTGATACATGTGAATGTATGTTGATGCATGTGAGAGACGGTTTATATGATAAACAAGCCGGTGAGATTAGAAAAATTGCAATTCCCTCAAATTAAATATTAAGTTTATGCTTTCCAAGTTTTAACACTCATCAAGACTAGTAGTGGATAATGTAGGTTTCGCCTACGCGAGGTGCATGATCTATATATTAGTAAGGTGCGATGGGATAATTGTAATATCCAACTGTTAAAACAATGGGTCAAACTTAACTAAACAAATTATGAGAATATTATATATGTTTGCTTTCCAAGTTTTAGCACTCATCAAGACTGGTATCGAATAATGTAGGTTTCGCCTACGCGAGGTGCATGTTTTGTATTAGTTAAGGTGCGATGGGATAATTGTAATATCCAACTGCTAAAACGATGAGTCAAACTTGATTATAATTTTCTTATATATGTTTAGAAGCAAGAGTTGGGAATAATCCATATGATGGATTGGAATAAGGAGTTATTCACCCAATTGAAATTTTCGAGAGTTGTATGAGATACAATTGGAAGGAGTTCCTACCTAAATAACCTAGTTTTGTGTAATCCGCCTACGCGGACTTAGAACGAAGTGAAATATGGATCTCGACCCACTAGAAAATCTTCCAACGGGATTTTCCGAATCAAATGATGAGGGTCATTTGTTTTGAGTAAAATAGTGGGAGCATATTTAAATAAAGGCCTAATTGAATATGTCAATGATACTTATATTTTCATTAATCCTTATGTAGATTACCATGACAGCAAACACCTCTAACAACATCCTGCGATCAATCCTTGATAAGGAAAAATTGTCTGGGACAAATTTTCTGGATTGGCACCGAAACCTGAGGATTATCCTCAAACATGATAAAAAGCTGTATGTCTTGGAGACACCTGTTCCTGAAGAGGAACCTCCTAGTTCCGCACTTAAGGCAGAAAGAGATGCTTATAAGAAGCATGTCGATGATGCCAATGAAACTGCTTGTCTCATGCTGGCTACCATGAACTCAGAATTGCAAAAGCAACATGAGAACATGTCAGCGTTCGATATGATCGAACACCTGAAGTTGCTCTATCAAGAGCAAGCAAGGCATGAGAGGTTTGAAGTTTCAAAAGCCCTTTTTCAAAGCAAGTTAGCTGAGGGAGCCCCTGTAGGTCCCCATATACTCAAGATGATTGGGTATGTGGAAAACCTTGAGAGATTGGGTTTTCCCCTCGAAAGGAACTTGCAACTGATTTGATCTTGCAATCGTTGCCAGATAGTTTCAGTCAATTTGTCCTAAATTTCAATATGATTGATATGGACAAATCTCTTCCTGAACTGCTCACCATGTTAAGAACTGCCGAGCAGAATTTGAAGTCAAAAGGGAAGTCCATTCTGATGATCGGAAATGGAAAGAGACAGAACAAAAGGCCCACTAAGCAGAGTGATAAGGGGAAGGGCAAGGAAGTTGCCAATCCCAGACCCATTGCTGCTTTAAAGCCTAGTGGAGGCATAGCAAAAGAAGGCACCTGCTTCCATTGCGGTAAGACCGGACACTGGAAGAGGAACTGCTCAAAGTACCTGGAAGATAAGAAGAATGGAGTAGAGACTTCAACTTCAGGTATTTTTGTTATTAATTTATCTACTTCTGCATCATGGGTATTAGATACTGGATGCAGTTCTCACATTTGTACAAATGTGCAGGAACTAAAAAGGAGTAGAGATTTGGCAAAAGGTAAAGTCGACCTACGAGTTGGCTATGGAGCAAAGGTTGTTGCTTTAGCCGTTGGAACTTTTGTATTGACTTTACGTAGTGGTTTAATAATTCAGTTAGAGAACTGTTATTATGTACCTGCAATTAGCAGGAATATTATTTCCATTGCTTGTTTGGACAAGTTTGGTTTTAATTTATAATAAAGAACAATTGTTGCTCAATTTATTTGAATGATATATTCTATGCTACTGCACAAATGAACAATGGACTATATGTCCTTGATCTTGAAATGCCTATTAATAACATTAATACAAAAGGGTGAAACCTAACGAGTTAAAACCAACTAGGTAAGAATATTAAAACTCTTCGATCAGATCGAAGTGGTGAGTATTTAATCCTAGAGTTTGATGACCATCTGAAAGAGTGTGGGATCCTATCCCAACTTACTCCTCCTGGCACATCCCAATGGAAGGGTGTATCTGAGAGAAGAAATCGAACCCTGTTGGACATGGTCCGATCCATGATGAGTCACACCAATCTTCCAAACCCCTTTTAAGGACATACACCATTGACATCAGCTTACACACTTAACCGTGTTCCATCCAAAAGGTTGAAAAGACACCATATGAGATATGGAGTGGTAAGAGACCACATATGTCTTACATGAAGATTTGGGGTTGCGAAGTTTATGTGAAACGACAAATTTCAACTAAGCTTGAGCCCAAATCTGACAAATGCTTATTTGTGGGGTATCCTAAAGAAACAAGAGGATATTATTTCTACAATCCTTCTGAGGGCAAAGTGTTTGTCGCTCGAACTTGAGTTTTCCTAGAAAGGGATTTTATTTCCAAAGGAATCAGTGGGAGGAAAGTAGAACTTGAAGAAATTCAAGAATCACAAAGTATCGATACACATATGGAGGAATTAGAGCAGGAAACACAAGTAGTTGTGTAAGAGCAACCTGCTCAAGTAGAACAAGACCAGCGTAGGTCAGGCAGGATACGTCACCTACCTGAGATATATGGATATCTGATCTAGGTGATGTATTACTCATGGATCAAGATGAGCCTGTGACCTACTCATGGAATCTTCATTTTGATGAAACAGTTAAACTGTATGGATTCATCAAGAACGAAGATGAGCCTTGTGTCTACAAGAAGGTTAGTGGGAGCATGATCGTATTCCTGGTATTATATGTAGATGACATATTACTCATTGGAATCGATATCCCTACCCTGCAACAAGTAAAGTCTTGGTTGGGGAAATGCTTTTCTATGAAGGACCTAGATGAAGTAGCCTATATATTAGGAATCAAAATCTATAGAGATAGATCACAAAACTGCTTAAGTCAGAGTACATACATAGACAAAGTGCTGAGACGCTTTAATATGAATGATTCCAATCTGGTTATGCGTTTTGCTTAAATGGTGGCACTGTGAGCTTGAAAAGTTCAACGCAAGATGCAGTTGTTGATTCTACAACTGAGGCCGAGTATATTGCTGCCTTAAGTGCAGCAAAGGAAGTTGTTTGGATCAATAAACTTGGCATAGTCCCTAGCATTGTGGATCCCATTGGTCTCTATTATGATAACAATGGTGTTATCGCACAAGCTAAGGAGCCTAGATCTCACCAACGATCCAAACACATACTTAGACGTTGTATGAAAACATGTAAAGTACCTACACTTGACAATGTTGCTAACCCACTGACAAAGCCTCTTGCGCAGCAGAAGCATGATGGCCATACTAGATCAATGGGCATACGGGGTATGCCTGATTGGCTCTAGTGCTAGTGGGAGATTGTTGGTGTAAGCCCTAGAGGCCAATACTTTTGGTACTTGTATCGAATTATTTAAAGGCATTTTCTTTATTATGGTTGATTAATAAAGTCCATGGAATAGATAGTCCGTTTAATGTATTAAGTGTGACTTAATCATGAGAACACATTAAACATAAGGACACTATTCTTAAAGTATCTGTAGTCGAGATTTAGTGTGAAGTGGGATAACATTAAAGCATTAAGACTATTATGTTTGTAGACTGATGATCACATCTAATGGATCATGGATAAAGAGTTATCAAGTCTTAAACATAGGTATGAATATTAGGAGTAATATTTATACCGGATTGACCCGCTATGAGAATACTATATAGAAAGTTATGCAAAGTGTCATAAGTTATTCTCATGGTGATAATAGTGTATACCACTCTTCGACCTGAAACCACTATGGATCCTAGATGTAGAGTCGAGTGCTTTGTTGCTGATCCAACATTGTCCATAACTGGATAACCATAAAGACAGTTGATGGGTACTCCACAAAGCATGCTGAGGGACATGAGTGTCCTAGATGGAATTTTCCAATCCTGCGTAACAGGATAAATGTCTATGGGCCCAATATTGAACTGGACAAGGGTGACACAGTCTATACCTTGTGTTCAATATAGACATAAGGGCAAAGGGGTAATTATACACATAATTATTATCACAGGAGGTTTTGTCAGATCACATGACATTTTCGTGACTTGGGTAGCAGTGATGTGTTGCTAGATACCGCTCACTGTTTATTATGTTAAATGTGTGATTTAATATAATTGCCAACATCGCGAAAACCTATAGGGTCACACACAAAGGACGGATTGATGAGAGATAGAGTAACTAAGGAACACCGTAAGGTACGGTGCACTTAAGTGGGAGACGAAATATGGTAAGGTACCAAATACTTAAGTGATTTTGGGCATATTATAAGATATGGGCCAAAATACACTTAAGTGGGCTTTTTAGCTTGAAGCCCACACAAGTGGTTCTATAAATAGAACCCCTTGGGTAGAAGCATTGTCACTCCAATCCACTCAGACAGAAATTCAAGTAGAGACTTGGAATTTTGTTTCCCTCTTTCTCTCACTCAAAGCCTTCATTCATAACAGCTAGCATTGCGATTGAAGGAATCCGTTCGTGTGGACTGAGTAGAGATGTTGTCATCGTTCAACGTTCGTGATCGCCCCGTGGATCTGTATCAAAGATTTTGATCATTATCAGAAATCTGCACCAAAGGTTTGAACCGCCACAAGAGGTAACGATTCTATCACTGATCATGCCCATTCGTAAGGATCACTAAATGGAGAAATTTTTAAATTCCGCTGCGCCTTGGATGGCAATTCTCCTACAATTGTTCCCCAACATCGACAAGTTTATGGATGTGAAAGCTATTAGGATCTTCTCTACTCTTAATCCCGTTCCGACTCTGTTGGGCGATACCTACTTCTCTTTGCATATGAGGAATGCAAAGGGTGGATGCGCCATTATGTGTTGTCTGCCTCTGTTGTATAAGTGGTTTATTTCTCACTTACCTCAGACGGTCGCTTTCAAGGAGAATAAGGAATGTCTACGGTGGTCCACGAGACTTATGTCTCTCACTAATGATGATATCTCTTGGTATAACCATGTGTATGATGGTGTGCAGATTATTGACTCTTGTGGCGAATTCTCCAATGTACCTCTTCTTGGTACATGTGGTGGGATTAACTACAATCCTGTTTTGGCACGTTGGTAGCTTGGGTTCCCCTTAAAGGATAAACCCAATAACATTCTATTAGAGGGTTTATTCTTTCAGGATGGTAAAGATCCCCAAGGCTTGAAAGCTAGGATGGTCCGCGCTTGGCGCAAGATTCATAGGAAAGGAAGGAAAGAGTTGGGTCCTAAGAATTGCATCGCTTTGGAGCCTTACACTGTTTGGGTTAGGAAGAGGGCATCTGAGTATCTCATGCCTTACGAGTATCCGAAACTTACACCTATGATTATGGCTGGGCCTTCAACCCTCCCTAATCAAGGAGTAGAGGAGTTGAGAGACGAAGACCGTTCACGTGCCTGGATCCGTGAACGTGAAGAGTTGCTTCAGCAGATTAAGGAGAAGGATGCGTTGATTGAGTTTCTTGAGCATCAGGTTATTGATGACCCTGATGATGTATGGACTTCTCTACTTCCTCAGTCTTCTAAGTTCTGGAAGAGGAGGTATGATCGACTCGCCAAAGAGAAGGCCGATATGGAGGCAGCCTACGAGAGGGAGGTAAAGAGGCTTCGCGCATCTTATCTTCCTGTGTCCCAAGCTTTAGATGATTGTTTCTAGGGATCCATAAGACGATTATTTTCCTTTTCTCTTGTATATGATTGATGATGCTGCACTTCTTTTCCCTGATATTATTTGATGAGATATTTCCATATGTGATAAAATGCTTAATATTTCCAGAATTTGCCAATAAAACTCTAAAGTTCCTTTGAAATAAAAAACAAATCATATGCGCAAGCATTGCATGCATCATATGAATAAACAGGTTTCGTTTCCGGTCCCTTGCCCTGTGGTCTAACTCTGTGTCCTTCATTTATTTTGAAGACAAGCTGACTCACCGGTACTACACTAGAGCCAACATTTCAAGACTGATGGATCACTTAGAACAAGAGAACCGTGAGCTGAAAGAGGAAGTGGCCAGATTGACTGCCCTAATGGAGTCACTCATGGCTGCCCAGAGCCAGTCTTCTCCGACACCTTCAACTCCTCCCCAGAGGACAGTTATCTCCGAGATTGTCTCCTCTACTGTGTCCGCTGCCAGTGCACACTTTGTTCCAACAGCCATGCCAACCGGGTTCCCGTGGGGGATGCCTCCCAATTTCATGCCTGAAGGTCTTATTCCCACCTTTGCTTCTCTGTCGGCATCTAGCCCGGTCCTTGCCATTCCTCCTCCTGTTATGCATACTTTGCCCAGGGTAGACGACACCATCTATCATTCTGAGCCGTCTGAGGGTCCATATGTTTATGAGAAGATGGATGCCATGAACGATCAATTTCTTGAGCTTCGCAAGGAATTGAAAACTCTCAAAGGGAAGGATCTTTTCGGCAATTCTGCTGCCGAACTCTGCTTGGTTCCGAATGTGAAGATCCCTGTGAAATTCAAGGTCCCTGATTTTGAAAAGTACAAAGGAAATACTTGTCCTCTCAGCCACCTGGTCATGTATGCCAGGAAGATGTCAACTCAGACCGATAATGACCAACTACTCATCCATTACTTTCAGGACAGACTGTCTGGTGCCGTTTTGCGTTGGTACATGGGTTTAGACAGCGCGAACATCCGATCCTTCAATGATCTCGGCGAAGCCTTCGTCAAGCAGTACAAGTACAACGTGGATATGGCTCCCGATAGAGATCAATTGAGAGCCATGTCCCAGAAGGATAAAGAAACATTTAAGGAGTACGCCCAGAGATGGCGAGAGGTGGCAACACAGATCGTGCCTCCGCTAGAAGAGAAAGAGATGACTAAGATCTTTTTGAAGACTTTAAGTTCTTTTTATTATGAGCGGATGATTGCTAGCTCTCCTTCTGACTTCACCGAGATGGTGAATATGGGGATGCGTCTAGAAGAAGGGGTCCTTGAAGGACGGTTAACTAGAGAAGAAGGCTCTTCTGCCAAACGTTATGGGGCGTTTGCAAAGAAGAAAGATGGAGAGGCACATGCTGTGATCTCCCATGAGAACCCAAGAAGACCTTCTGCGAGGAGGAAGATTGTGCGTCCCGCCAGTAACCAGCACCAGGTGGCTCATATAGCACCTGTTTTCAGAGACAATCAACAGTATCAGCAACATAGTAACAATCAGCAACCACATCCGCAATATCAGCAACAACAGCACCGACCGACGCAGCAGGCCTACCAGCCTCGAAACAGTAATCAAACCAGCACGAGTTACGAGAGGAAAAGGGTCACCTTCGATCCTATTCTTATGACGTACGCAGAGTTATATCCCTCTTTGATAGAAAGGAAGCTGATTACTCCGAGAGACCCACCGGCTATACCTGCTAACCCCCAGTGGTGGTATAATCCTGAGTTACATTGTGTTTACCATTCTGGTGCTCCCGGCCACGAGGTGGAGAATTGTTACCCTTTGAAGACCAAGGTTCAAGACCTTGTGAGGTGTGGTATTCTATGTTTTGAGGACGTAGGCCCTAATGTGAAGAAGAACCCATTGCCCGAACATGGGAAATCTGTCAACATGGTTCAGGGTTGCCCTGGAAAATACAAGGTCAAATATGTCAGTCATATTCAACAGTCTCTGGTCCAGATGCATCGTTTGTTGTGTGATTACAGTCACTATGAGCATGACCATGATAGATGCCGAGTCTGCTCTGTTAACCGATTAGGTTGTTGCCAGGTGCGCAAGGATGTTCAGGAAATGCTGGATGAAGGAGTGATTGAGATCCTTCAAAACATGAATGTTGATGAAAATGAGCCTGAGGTCAATGTGATCTCCCCAGTGTTCCAGATACCCGAGCCTGTTATCATCAAGTACAATGGTAGCAAGCAGAAGGCTTCTCCCGCTCTGATCATTAAGCCTGCTGGTCCTGTGCCTTACTCTTCTGAAAAGGCAGTTCCCTATCGCTACAACGTCGTAGCAGTAGAGAATGGGAAAGAGGTGTCCTTGCCCTCTTCTTCTGTTGTGAATATTGCCGATGTTAGCGGTTTGACCCGTAGTGGCCGTGAATTTTCAGCACCGCCGAAGCCTCAAATTAATGCTGATTTTGTTGAACGCCCGATCGGGAACGCTATGAATTCTCTGAATCCGGCACTTGTTGTTAAGCCCTCCTCCGTACCGAAAACTCCTACTTTTGTTGGCCCGAGTGGCAATGTGAAAGGAGACTGTGATGAAATGCTAAGACTCATCAAAAGGAGCGAGTACAATGTTGTAGACCAACTTCTACAAACGCCATCCAAAATATTTGTGTTATCCTTACTCTTAAATTCAGAACCACACCGAGAGGCTCTGCAGAAGGTGTTGGATGTGGCATATGTAGATCACGATATCACCTTGGAGCAATTCGATAGCATTGGTGCAAATATTACTGCTTGTAACAACCTGAGCTTTTGTGACTCTGATCTCCCTGAGGAGGGAAGAGACTACAACTTGGCTTTACACATATCTATGAATTGCAAAGACGACGCCATGTCCAATGTGCTGGTGGACACTGGGTCATCATTGAACGTATTTCCAAAGTCCACTCTCTCAAAGCTATCATATCAAGGGCCTCCCATGAGGCAGAGTGGAGCAGTTGTGAAGGCTTTCGATGGGTCTCGCAAAACTGTGATTGGGGAAGTTGATCTCCCAATCAAGATCGGACCAAGTGATTTCCAGATTACCTTCCAGGTTATGGACATTCACCCATCATATAGTTATCTCTTAGGCAAACTATGGATTCACGAGGCAGGCGCCGTGACGTCCACCCTACACCAGAAATTGAAATTCGTGAAAAACAAGAAGCTGGTGGTGGTAGGGGGAGAAAGGGCTCTCCTGGTTAGCCATTTGTCTTCCTTCTCTTATATAGATGTTGAGGTTGAAGTTGGAACTCCTTTCCAAGCTTTATCTATTGTTGAGCCTATTGAGAAGAGAACTCCTTCATTTGCTTCCTATAAAGATGCAAAACTGGCCATTGAGCGTGGTGCAACCACTGGTTTAGGAAAAATGATTGAGTTAGAAGACAACGAGTCCCGAGTTGGCATAGGTTTTTCTTCTGGTACTTTCAACAAGCAAGGGTTATTCAAGAGTGGAGGTTTCATCAACACTGGTCTAGATGAGGAAGCTGCTGCCGTTTTAGAAGAAGATACAAAGGATTCTGGCAATTTCATCATCCTTGGAGGGGTCTGCAACAATTGGGTCGCTGTGGATATTCCAACAGTTGTCCATAAGTTAACGTAATGATCACTTTGTTTAAAAACCCTTCTCCCATGCCAAAAGGAGGAGTGATAACATTGTTGGCAACATAAATACAATGATATTTTCATTCAATAAATTCATGTTAAATGTTTGTTTTTCCCATTTATTTTTCCTTTTTGTTTTTGCATGAAATTGGTGATCACATAAAACCTCAAAATGGAATAAAATCAATCTTTTCATCTGCATAATGATTTGCCTTGTTTGAATTCTAAATCTTTTCATATCCAAAATCATTATGCAGGTTAATTTCTAAACCCATTGAACATAATGACCCAACACCATCTCCCAATTTTGAATTCCCTGTATTTGAGGAAGAGGAAGATGATGTTGAAGAGATTCCTGATGAGATCACCCGCCTACTTGAGCATGAAGGGAAGATCATTCAGCCGCATCTTGAGAATCTGGAAACAGTTAACTTGGGGTCTGAAGATTGTGTGCGAGAGGTAAAGATTGGGGCACTTCTAGAAGAATCTGTTAAGAAGGGGTTGATTAAGTTGCTACGAGAATATGTCGACGTCTTTGCTTGGTCGTATGAAGACATGCCTGATCTAGATACTGATATTGTGCAACATTTCCTACCTCTAAAGCCTGAGTGCATGCCTGTAAAGCAGAAGGTCAGAAGAACTCATCCTGATATGGCAGTGAAAATCAAAGAGGAAGTTCAAAAGCAAATTGATGCGGGGTTTCTGGTGACTTCTACATATCCTCAATGGGTGGCCAATATTGTGCCCGTGCCTAAGAAAGATGGAAAAGTCCGGATGTGTGTGGACTATAGAGACTTGAATAAAGCTAGTCCGAAAGATGATTTCCCTCTACCACATATTGATATGTTGGTAGACAATACATCTAAATTCAATGTCTTCTCGTTTATGGACGGATTTTCCGGATATAATCAGATTAAGATGGCACCCGAGGATATGGAGAAGACAACATTCATCACACCTTGGGGAACATTCTGTTATCGAGTGATGCCCTTCGGTTTGAAGAACGCCGGAGCCACGTATCAACGAGTTATGACCACCTTGTTTCATGATATGATGCACAAGGAGATTGAGGTATATGTTGACGATATGATTGCTAAGTCAAGAATGGAAGTTGAACATGTAGAGCATTTGTTGAAGCTTTTCCAGCGTTTGAGGAAATATAAGCTTCGTCTGAATCCCAACAAGTGTACATTTGGAGTCTGTTCTGGCAAGTTATTGGGCTTTATTGTCAGTGAGAAAGGTATTGAGGTTGATCCTGGAAAGGTCAAAGCAATACGAGAGATGCCTACGCCCAAAACTGAGAAGCATGTCCAAGGCTTTCTTGGCCGCTTGAATTGCATTTCCAGATTCATATCCCACATGACTGCCACATGTGCGCCAATATTCAAGCTCCTCCGGAAAGATCAGTCTCATGATTGGACCGAGGATTGCCAGAAAGCTTTTGATTGTATTAAAAAGTATCCGTCTAAGCCTCCGATTCTGTCTCCGCCCGTGGAAGGGAGACCATT
Organism: Lathyrus oleraceus; assembly: GCF_024323335.1. Lineage (NCBI taxonomy): Eukaryota > Viridiplantae > Streptophyta > Magnoliopsida > Fabales > Fabaceae > Lathyrus > Lathyrus oleraceus. The sequence continues at coordinate 514,325,321 of NC_066585.1, read as the reverse complement.
TATCATGTATCTGACTGTTCTTGAAGATTCTATGGGTTGTGTCCTTGGCCAGCAAGATGAATCAGGGAAGAAAGAGTATGTTATCTAGTACTTGAGTAAGAAGTTCACCGATTGTGAGTCTCGATATTCAATGCTTAAGAAAACATGATGTGCTTTGGCTTGGGCTGCTAAGCGCTTACGCTAGTATATGTTGAACCATACCACTTGGTTGATATCCAGAATGGACCCAATCAAGTATATATTTGAGAAGCCTGCTTTAACTGGAAGGATTTCCCGTTGGTAGATGTTGTTATCTAAGTATGATATTGAGTATCGAGCTCAGAAGGCTATTAAAGGTAGTATCTTGGCTGACCATTTGGCACATCAGCCTATTGAAGATTATCAGTCAATTCAGTATGACTTCCTGGATGAGGAAATTCTGTATTTGAAAGTGAAAGATTGCGATGAGCCTACACTTGATGAAGGGCCAGAGCCTGGTTCCAGATGGAGTATGGTGTTTGATGGCACTGTAAATCAGTATGGAAATGGTATTGGGGTCGTGATTATTACTCCTCAGGGCGCGCATATTCCTTTTACAGCAAGGTTAACTTTCAAATGCACGAATAATATGGCTGAGTATGAGGCCTGTATTATGGGATTAGAGGAATGTATTGATCTAAGGATCAAGCATCTTGATGTATATGGTGATTCGACCCTCGTTGTTAATCAGATTAAGGGTGAATGAGAAACGAATCAGTCTGGCCTCATTCCATACAGAGATTATGCGAGGAGGATTTCAACGTTCTTTACTGAGGTTGACTTCCATCTTGTTTCTCAAGATGAGAATCGAATGGCAGATGCTCTTGCTACGCTTGCTTCAATGATTTTGGTTAAATTGTGGAATGAAGTCCCCAATATCACCGTGATGCGCTTGGACAGACCAGCTCATGTATTTGCAGTAGAAGAAGTAAAAGATGATAAGCCGTGGTATTATGATATCAAGTGTTTCCTTCAGAGCCAGATTTACCCGCCTGGGGCATCTGTAAAAGATAGGAAGACTTTGAGGAGATTGTCAGACAGTTTCTACCTCAATGGCGAAGTGTTTTACAAAAGAAATTTTGACATGGTTCTGCTCAGATGCGTGGATAGACACGAAGCAGACCTGTTGACGACTGAGGTCCATGAGGGTTCATTTGGTACTCATTCCAATGGACATGCCATGGCTAGAAAGATGTTGAGAGCAGGCTACTATTGGCTGACAATGGAGTCTGACTGCTGCAAATTTGTGAAGAAATGCCACAAGTGTTAGATTTATGCTGATAAGATTCATATTCCCCCGACACTTTTGAATGTGATCTCATCACCATGGCCTTTCTCCATGTGGGAAATTGACATGATTGGCATGATAGAGCCGAAAGCGTCCAATGGACACAGATTTATTCTCGTAGCAATTGATTACTTCACCAAGTGGGTTGAAGCGGCGTCGTATGCAAATGTGACCAGGCAGGTGGTCGTGAAGTTTATCAAGAATCAACTCATATGCCGATATGGTGTGCCAGATAAGATCATTATTGATAATGGATCTAACTTGAATAACAAGATGATGAAAGAGCTGTGTAGTGAATTCAAGATTGCACATCATAATTCTTCTCCGTACAGACCCAAGATGAATGGGGTTGTTACGTACAAAGATTGGCATGAGATGTTGTCGTTCGCTTTGCATGGCTATCGTACATCTGTCCGCACTTCAACAGGGGCAACCCCTTTCTCTCTTGTTTATGGCATGGAGGTTGTACTCCCAGTAGAGGTGGAGATCCCATCAATGAGAGTCTTGATGGAGGCCAAGTTGACTGATGCTGAATGGGTTCAGAGTCGTTATGACCAGCTAAACTTGATTGAAGAGAAGAGATTGACTGCCATGTGCCATGGACAGTTATATCAGCAGAGAATGAAGAAAGCTTTTGATAAGAAGGTCAAGCCTCGTGTGTTCCGAGAAGGAGACCTTGTGCTCAAGAAAGTTTTGTCTTTCGCGCCCGATTCCAGGGGCAAGTGGACTCCGAACTATGAGGGTCCGTATGTTGTTAAGAGAGCCTTTTCAGGCGGTGCTTTGATACTTACAACTATGGATGGGGAGGATTTCACTCGTCCTGTGAATTCAGATGCAGTCAAGAAATACTTCGCCTAAAAAAATAAAAACTTAATAGCTCGCTAAGTTGAAAACCCGAAAGGGCGACTTAGGCAAAAATGAGCGTCTCGGTGGATTGAAAACCCGAAAGGGCGATCCAGGAAAAAGTTAGAGACACAAAAAATATATAATAATGATATATGTATCCCGCTAGATTGAGTACCTCATCCTAGGGCAATCTAGGCAAAAATTAGGGATTTGGCAAGTAACTGCATCCTGACAAGTATTTGTTCTACAACTGTCGTCCGTCAGAGATCCTTGCTCATTATCAGCCAAAGCTTCAAATACATCGGATTCATAATTGGTGGAGAAATGTTCATTATGTTCAATGTATCCCTTTTCCAATATATATCACCAATTTCAAATTTGTAAAGATCTATGGAGTCTTGCCATTCGCAGACTACCATTCTATCAAATAAATTTGAGCCTTTTATCCAATTATTAGCACTCTTATCTGTTTCTATTCCACAAATGTTTTGCATGTTTTGATTAAGAAAATATCATTGTTTTAAACGATCAAATTTTTTATTGTTGATTCTAAGTGTTGGCAGCAATTTTGGTAAAACAAAGAGTGTTCACAAGATGTCATGTGTGATGTCTTAACATGAGATATCCTATGTACCTGCTGGAGTTAAAGAACATATGCAAGCAGGATTGTTTCAGAATGCCACATACAATGACAAGGCTTCTGATATTGGTTGTACCTGCTGGAGCTTATATGGAAGACATGTTCATGCTGGATTGTTTCAGATGACATACATAATGTCATGGTATCTGATATGGTTGTACCTGCTATAAAAAGAAATATGGATTATGCAGGATTTTTCCAGGATGTCAGACCCGATGTCATGACATCCTGTACACAGAACATTCAGAATGAATATCTGGTGTTTTGTGATTGCACAATTAATGGCAATCATTGGTTGATTGAAGATATGGCTAGCTGGCGCATTCAATCAGAAGATTTGGTGAATATATTTGGTGAATATATTTGGTGAATATACAGTTTCCAAATATGGAGATCTTTTAGGAAATAAAAGATTGAAGACCTTGATTGTAGCAGAAGAATTTTGCCAGCTCTGTAATAGCAAAGGAAAGATTTGCTGCGATTTCTGAAGGCCCAAATCCAGTTGGGTGATTAGGTTATAAATAGTAGATTGTAACCTAGGTTTTGTAAGCCTCAAACAATGTAAAAATTAGGGGTATGTGTGAGGTAAACCTCCCAACCTGTGGGAAGGTTACCAAGTGTTTCTCAGTGCTTGAAAGCATGAGATTATTTGTAACTCAAAGCCTGTAGGCAAGAGTGGTTATGTTCTTGAACGAAGCTGTGAAGCAAGTTTAAGTTGTTTAAACATTACATGGTACTTGTAATGATAGGAATGGAAACTGGAGGTTTCTATCTAGGAGTGCCTAGGTATAGATTGCATTGGGTAGGGATTAAGTGAGGAGTTATAAACGGGGGAGTTTAACTCTGAATTAATACTACTAATAGTGGATCTTCTTCCTGGCTTGGTATGCCCCCAGAGTAGGTAACGTTGTACCGAACTGGGTTAACAATTACTGGTGTTTTTACCTTCTGCACACTATATTTTGTTTGTTATACCTCAATCTGTTTCTAGTCTGTGTATGAAGAGAATAACAGACTTGACACATAGCCTGCAGTCTGATTGCAAAACAGAATGTTATGACATTCATTATTGACTGTTGTTACTGATAGACTGGTTGGTCTGTTACAGTTCATCCTTCTGTAATGTTGGAACAGATGATGCTCAAATCAATGTTGAGACATCATGCTGATAACTGGGCAGGATTAATAAACATAAGTGCCATGTTTCATCTCTACTGTGTCGTTGTTCTAGATGGACAAAAATGCATGTTCTTCTGTCCATGGTGGTAGAGTAGCAGATGTAGTGACATTTGGGACTGTGTGCATATGAGTACTGGGCTTTAATTTTTCTAACTGTCTTGCTGTATAAGTAACAATGTTGGATCAGATGTCATGACTTCGTGTAGAACATCTGAACTCTGACTATACCAGAATTTCAATTGGTATCAGAGCAGGCATCCTGTTCTGTTTCTGGATGAGATCCATGGGTGATACTTTCTGGTATCTTGCAACGAGTTATGCCAGTACTGATGTTGGAACCTGTGGAAGGTTCTGTGATTTCCCTGAATGGTCCCTTGAAGTAGGTGGATGGACTATTCATGATAGGAACTGTGTGTGCCTGTCTCTGGAGGTTGGCAATTGGCCTTTGTGTGGAACAGATGTGCTAGTATTGAAACATACTCAAACTTGGTATGTTCTTGGAGGCTGATCTGGTGAAGTGTGTGGTCATAGATTGAGTTGTATTATGATTTCCGCTGCATAATACCTGGCTAAACTCAAACTCTGATGAAGGTTCCCCTCATATGAATGAAAGGCTGTTGTATTCAAGATTTCATCATAATCTACTGAAGATGTCAAAGATACTTGAGTCTCCTCAAGTCCACTCATCATGACGTTCTCACTTCAGGATGGTAAGAATCACCTGATCACTGATTCTTTTACTCTCTTGGGTAGTGTATATGAAGACCTTGAAGATTTTCAAGGAGGGTTTGTTCCAAGGAGGTGGAACTAATGTTCTATGCGATGTTAGAACATGTTGTTCAACAAGTATGCAGCTACTGGTTGAAGAGCAGATGTGTTTAGGTGTCAAACAAAGGGATACTTTGTTTGGAACCTACTCCTGACCTGGAAGAGGAGACATCTGTGGGTGCTAAGTTGACAAGGGTAGGGTTAACTGTTTGTGTGCTCAAGAAGGTCACTTTTAGACGTCTGATCTCTAGAAGTGGAGCTGGTTGAGATGTGACACAGTGCAATTTCCTGCTGTCTGTCTTTTTCCTATAGATTGATCAGGATTGGATAGTTGTTCCCTGGAATACTATGTTGTGTTGGAAGACAAGTTCCCTGGATGTTACAAGTCAGTAATGGGGTAACCTGATTGTTATTTCATTTAAGAGGATTGGGACCATGAATCTTGTTATTCAAACACCACGCTCAGAAGTGGCAGTTCTTTCAAGGAGTGAGAATATGAAGATTCAGAGGTTGGTTGAGGTAGTATGCTCTGGCAATGCATATCTACTATTGACTGGTGTTGTTTTCTTCCACTAGTACTGATGGTCAGCTGGAGTCTGATTGGTGTGATTGGAGTATGTATAGGTATAACTCATAGAGTTAGTTGCCACTGGTAGGAATGGTGTATGTCATGTTGAGATATGTCTGTACAATGCATGGATATTGGTGTGGAGTTTCCATGATTGTTAATTTGAGGGGGAGTTTTGGTTAACCTCCTCACGTTCGGTCAGCCAAGGGTCTGGTTGGCTGTTGACCTGTGTCACATGGGTTCTGGTGGTTGTGTGACACATTTGCAAGGAAGAATTCATCTCTCTCATTCCTAAGGGTGAATTTAATCTGGGAAGACTTTCAAATATGTTGAGGTACTTGCAAGCAGAAGATGTTGACACAAGAAGAGTATTCTCAAAGTATTCTTATGGTGGAAGTATCTGAAAGGAAAATTGGGAAAGGATTTAAGATCAATGTCTACTTGTGCCAAGTACAAGTACTTAATTGATTATCCTTGGAGCTCAAGATAACTGATGTTTTTAAAAGATGTTGGAACATCTCGTCTTCTAGACCCTGTGCAGAATCACAGGAAGGATAGTACATTGGTTTATGATCTATCACTTTGGTGGCAGCAAAAGCATATGATCTCTGAAAAGGTTTCCTGGCAAGAAACATGTTCAGCCTTGGTGTGTACAAGAAGAAGAAAACATCATAGTCCTGATGGTGGTTACTTGAATCAGTTCACTTCTGATCTAGGTAAGGAAGTGCATTAGCTAATGCACACCGTGGAGTCAAGAACAAGTGGCAGCGGTCTTGACATCATGGAAACAGCTTTGCTTTAGGAAGTGGAATCCTTGGTATAGCTGAAGGGATAGGTTCTAACTGGTCCTTCTGAAGACTCATGCATCAGAGTGTCTGATGTCTTTGGAGAAGAAGCAGGGATTCATCAAGGTGTGAGCTTGGATGACTTAACTGCAGACCTGCAGGATGGAGGATGTTTACTCAAACTTGGTTCCACAATCAAGTCTATGAGAACATTGAACTCTTGTTCTGTGAAGGGAGGAAGTTCTTTCAAGTGGCAGAAGAAGGAGCTGAATTCAACAGCTAGATGTCAAAACACAATGTTATGACATTTGGTTCAACATCAGAATCTTAGTTGGTGAAGTGGCACATCAACTTGAGATAGAAGGGTCTACAGGGTTGTAGATTGGATACTTCAAAAAGGTCGTTCTCGTTGCAGTTCTTTGGAGTTGCTGGATAGAGAGGACGTTACATGTTCATGTCTTAGAAAATCTAAGTTTTGTTCAACATGTAGCTTGAAGTTCAAGTCTCACTTGGAAGGCCAGAATATCTTTGGGAGAAGTCTGATAAACGTGGAGAGGTCGAAGAATGGCATTTGACTTTTTCATATGAGGATTCATGAAGGAGGTAATCAACCAGTGGCATTTGGTCTATCTCAGAAGTGAGTTCGAAGAATCAAGACAATCAACTTATGGCAGCTGATTATTCTTGAGGAAGGTCTGAGACAAATTACCTTGAGCAGAAAAGGAGTAAGTTGAAGACAAAAGGAGGTGTTTTCTATTCATCTCTTGGAGCTTGTGGAAGGAGTTCTGAGCTATCTATGGAAGATTATCTCTTGTAATGGGATGAGAATGCATATGTCCCAATTTTTGTCTGGATCAAACTTATGATTCAGTGATATCTGAAGAATATCAGATGGTGTTATGTTGTGAAGTGGTTTTCTGTTCTGGTTAGAAGAGAGATAGTCACAGGGTGTGGATGTGTTCAGCCAAGAGGGTTGAACAGTGAGTGTGCTCTTGAAGACATGAAGATGCGTCTTATGTTTTCCATTCATCAAGTTGTCTGGGTTCTCTTTGAATCAGGAAGTATGTGAAGGCCCAACTTTGGGGTGTTGGATATGTTCATGTGTGATCTCCAAGTTTCAAGAGGAGAGTTGGTTGTTCATGACAGGGGGAGTTCTGTCTTTGCACTTCAAGTAATCATCAAGCTTGTGGTCTATGTGTTCTCAGATAACAAGGTATGGAACCTTGTTAGTTAGTGGGATGTTGTGGTGTAGGTCAAGGCTGAGTGAGCAGAAGAATGTCTGACCGGATGTCATGACATTGCCTTGGACAATATTGTTATTTCCTTCTGAAACTTACAGTCATAAGGAAATATGGATGTGGTGTGTACTTCCTGAATATTTTGTGTTCTCTGCTAGGCTAATAGACATTTATTTTGTCTAATTGGTCACCTTTGGTCAATTTTGACTAAAAAGGGGGAGAAGTGCTGATGTGGAAGTTGGATGTGGCGGGGACAGAAGGACAGCTATTATTGAAAGAAATGCACAGGTGTTAAAACAGAATGTTGTTCTGTTTGCAGATGTCAAAGAGGATGTCTGATATGGTGCACAAGTGTTGTTGTTGAAGCAGATGTCAGTATGACATTCTGGCTGGTACAGGTGCTGGAGTTACAGTAGCTATTATATTTGGTGCATGCACAGATTTAGGGGGAGAAGTACCCTGGTGCATTGTGCTTTTGTGTGTCTTACTAGTTGCATCCATAACTAGTAATTCTGTTGATTGTTGCACAGATTTAGGGGGAGGAGAAGTACCCTTGTGCATGTGTGTATTACTAGTAGCCATAGCTAGTAATTGTTTTGCTTCTGCTGCTGATTAAACTACTGGTATGTGGTTTAAACTGCTGATAGTTTGCCTTGTGAACAAAAAGGACAGATATATGTTTTAGCCAAAATTTGCCAAAGGGGGAGTTTGTTGATTCTAAGTGTTGGCAGCAATTTTGGTAAAACAAAGAGTGTTCACAAGATGTCATGTGTGATGTCTTAACATGAGATATCCTATGTACCTGCTGGAGTTAAAGAACATATGCAAGCAGGATTGTTTCAGAATGCCACATACAATGACAAGGCTTCTGATATTGGTTGTACCTGCTGGAGCTTATATGGAAGACATGTTCATGCAGGATTGTTTCAGATGACATACACAATGTCAAGGTATCTGATATGGATGTACCTGCTATAAAAAGAAATATGGATTATGCAGGATTTTTCCAGGATGTCAGACCCGATGTCATGACATCCTGTACACAGAACATTCAGTATGAATGTCTGGTGTTTTGTGATTGCACAATTAATGGCAATCATTGGTTGATTGAAGATATGGCTAGCTGGCGCATTCAATCAGAAGATTTGGTGAATATATTTGGTGAATATACAGTTTCCAAATAAGGAGATCTTTTAGGAAATAAAAGATTGAAGACCTTGATTGTAGCAGAAGAATTCTGCCAGCTCTGTAATAGAAAAGGAAAGATTTGCTGCGATTTCTGAAGGCCCAAATCCAGTTGGATGATTAGGTTATAAATAGTAGATTGTAACCTAGGTTTTGTAAGCCTCAAACAATGTAAAAATTAGGGGTATGTGTGAGGTAAACCTCCCAACCTGTGGGAAGGTTACCAAGTGTTTCTCAGTGCTTGAAAGCATGAGATTATTTGTAACTCAAAGCCTGTAGGCAAGAGTGGTTATGTTCTTGAACGAAGCTGTAAAGCAAGTTCAAGTTATTTAAACATTACATGGTACTTGTAATGATAGGAATGGAAACTAGAGGTTTCTATCTAGGAGTGCCTAGGTATAGATTGCATTGGGTAGGGATTAAGTGAGGAGTTGTAAACGGGGGAGTTTAACTCTGAATTAATACTACTAATAGTGGATCTTCTTCCTGGCTTGGTATGCCCCCAGAGTAGGTAACGTTGTACCGAACTGGGTTAACAATTACTGGTGTTTTTACCTTCTGCACACTATATTTTGTTTGTTATACCTCAGTCTGTTTCTAGTTTGTGTATGAAGAGAATAACAGACTTGACACATAGCCTGCAGTCTGATTGCAAAACAGAATGTTATGACATTCATTATTGACTGTTGTTACTGATAGATTGGTTGGTCTGTTACAGTTCATCCTTCTGTAATGTTGGAACAAATGATGCTGAAATCAATGTTGAGACATCATGCTGATAACTGGGCAGGATTAATAAACATAAGTGCCATGTTTGATCTCTACTGTGTCGTTGTTCTAGATGGACAAAACTGGATGTTCTTCTGTCCATGGTGGTAGAGTAGCAGATGTAGTGACATCTGGGACTGTGTGCATATGAGTACTGGGCTTTAATTTTTCTAATTGTCTTGCTATATAAGTAACAATGTTGGATCAGATGTCATGACTTCGTGTAGAACATCTGAACTCTGACTATACCAGAATTTCAATTGGTATCAGAGCAGGCATCCTGTTCTGTTTCTGGATGAGATCCATGGGTGATACTTTCTGGTATCTTGCAACGAGTTATGCCAGTACTGATGTTGGAACCTGTGGAAGGTTCTATGATTTCCCTGAATGGTCCTTTGAAGTAGGTGGATGGACTATTCATGACAGGAATTGTGTGTGCCTGTCTCTGGAGGTTGGCAATTGGCCTTTGTATGAAACAACTGTGCTAGTATTGAAACATACTCAAACTTGGTATGTTCTTGGAGGCTGATCGGGTGAAGTGTGTGGTCATAGATTGAGTTGTATTATGATTTCCGCTGCATAATACCTGGCTAAACTCAAACTCTGATGAAGGTTCCCCTCATATGGATGAAAGGTTGTTGTATTCAAGATTTCATCATAATCTACTGAAGATGTCAAAGATGCTTGAGTCTCCTCAAGTCCACTCATCATGACGTTCTCACTTCAGGATGGTAAGAATCACCTGATCACTGATTCTTTTACTCTCTTGGGTAGTGTATATGAAGACCTTGAAGATTTTCAAGGAGGGTTTGTTCCAAGGAGGTGGAACTAATGTTCTATGCGATGTTAGAACATGTTGTTCAACAAGTATGCAGCTACTGGTTGAAGAGCAGATGTGTTTAGGTGTCAAACAAAGGGATACTTTGTTGGGAACCTACTCCTGACCTGGAAGAGGAGACATTTATGGGTGCTAAGTTGACAAGGGTAGGGTTAACTGTTTGTGTGCTCAAGAAGGTCACTTTTAGACGTCTGATCTCTAGAAGTGAAGCTGGTTGAGATGTGACACGGTGCAATTTCCTGCTGTCTGTCTTTTTCCTATAGATTGATCAGGATTGGAACAAATGATGCTGGAACAGATGATGCTCAAATCAATGTTGAGACATCATGCTGATAACTGGGCAGGATTAATAAACATAAGTGCCATGTTTGATCTCTACTGTGTCGTTGTTCTAGATGGACAAAACTGGATGTTCTTCTGTCCATGGTGGTAGAGTAGCAGATGTAGTGACATTTGGGACTGTGTGCATATGAGTACTGGGCTTTAATTTTTCTAACTATATTGTTGTATAAGTAACAATGTTGGATCAGATGTCATGACTTCGTGTAGAACATCTGAACTCTGACTATACCAGAATTTCATTTATAATTTGTTTTTAAACAAAGTGAACATTCACAATGACGAAAGGATACTTAGGAGATCCTCAGTGCTCTCCCAAGGGTGGTACGATCCCCAACAGGGTAAGATTTTTGTCCATATTCCTGACTTGACTGTATCTCCTCCCTCCGGAACCCCTTGTGGTTTATCCTACCAAGTGGATTGCTTGTTGAGAGTCACCTCTCTTCCCTTCAGCAGAGTAGCAATCTTTCTTCCTCAGCAGCTTGGATCTCTTTGGGTAAGAGCGATATTCGTTGGTTGATCCCCATAAATCCTTTATCTCCTCAGATAGATTCCCTAGTAGAGTTGTTGGTGTGGTGGACCTTGTCTGTGATAACTCTCGTCCCCAGCTGGAATGATTGATGATTCATCCCCTGCAGAGTTCTTTGCTTCCTGGTATCTCTGATCCCCAACAGATTGGATACTCTCCGGTGAACTTGGCTTTCTTTCTTGAGATGTAGTACCGGGTGGTTGATTCCTGGACCTGGTTGCGTTAGATATGTTTGTCTGTCAGCATACATCATACATAAACCACGCGCATACATGCATAATTATAACATTCAGATATTCATGTTGCATTCTTTACCATATATCGTTGTTTGCTGTCTTCTGCTATTTGGTGATATACTTCCCCAAGCAGACGTGTGTGTCTGATCTCTCCATATAGAGTCAGCTCCATAAGCAGAAAGCGTCTATCCTTTCTTCCATATTCCCCACCGGGTTATATCCTCGTGGATGTTGATTGTTTTTATTCCTTCCCAACACATATACTGGGATGGTTTTCCCCATTGAGTTATATCCTCACCGGGACAAGTCTTGATTTGGTGTGCCTATCTAGTTTGATCCTAGATCGGTCTCTTGAGACTCTTTTCCTGTTTCCCCGTGGTAAATGAATAATTACTCAATAATTAGTAATTATTATCCCCGGCGGAGTCTGTGTTTCTCTACCCTCATACCGGTAGTTGTAAACCCTATTTCTTCCCTTTTTGCAGAGTAACTATTTTTGCTCATCTTTAATTGGTGACAGTTATCTTCATCCAATATTCGGTGATGATATCCCCTCATTTGCTTGGATAATTGCCCTAATTACACAATTTATCCCCAGCGGGTCATCTCTCGTCTACCTTGTTGTTGTTGGTAACAATTGTTTCTCCCCTGAATTGGTCATCATTATATACCTAGTTTCGGTATCCCGATGCCTTTTCTTTTCGGTCGATTTATCCTTTATTAACCCAGTAACCGGTTGTGGATAATCGTCCATGCGAGTATATTATCTATGTTCTGGCGGTAATAGATAATATATCTCATGCACTCTCGGGTTTGAAGCCTTTTGTTCTTCCCCAGTTGAGTAAGATTCGTATCCCCTTTGTGGAGTCGAATATCCATCCTGTAATCGAGTTTGCTTTTAGCCCTCTTTTGGATGATGAGTGTTTTGGGAATATTCCCCAATTCACGCCTTGGTAGGTCACCTATTATATGCCCAGTAACCAGTATCTCTGGTGTTCCTTCCTCTCTGCTCCCTATTATGACTTTTTGTCCCCTGTGGAGTCAGAATCCCTGAGTTGAAGTATACCATTTAGGTTTTCCTCAGACGTTTTGAAGTTTTGATATCTCTCACCCTTATACCGGTCTTGGATATTCATCTCTTCCTGAGCATGTTGTATCTCTCACCCTCATACCTGGCGTTCAGATCACATGTCTCCTTGAGCTTATTACCCAGTAACCGATAATACCTCGTCCCGCTGCTTCCCCAGGAGTGTCCTTGTGGACATCCCCAGCGAAGTCCCTTAGTGGATTGTTTTCATCCGGATTTTACCCGAAGTATCCGCTGTGGATAATTTTTGTTGTATTGGCATATTCCCCAATACATGCATCTTCGAGTCAGCTCGAGTTTTCCCATTGGATCTTTTTCCTTTGGATTTCTGTTCCCCAAGCTTTGAGTCGTGACCTGCTCGCGCATTTTTATCCCTTTTCTATCCCCAGGAGAGTCCCCAGGGTCTTGGTCCCATGGAGTGAATTGCTCATATGGATTATCAATGGCTTCTGATTTCTTTGCTTTTATGGACACATATCTCCACAGAGTGCTACCATTTTTCATACCTACATTTGCATCATGAGGTCTCTTAGGGACCAAAATTCGTCTCTTTGTTATTATTTAAGCCCATTCTACCCCGTCGAGACGAAGATTTTAACTTTCACTTCTCCGACTAGAATGACCTTAAATAGGGGCATCTGTAAGACCCCAATTTTGACCCTAAGATCCCTCATGGCATCATAACATTGCATTTGCATTGCCTCAAGGATCTTTAGCATCTTGGTTCCCTTTGCCTTTGGGTGGGACTCCTTGTGATTGGTTTGAGATCACCAAGCATGCTTAAATTATACATCATTGTTTCTCTTACTTTTGTTTACTAACCAAAAGCACAAAAATGTGTCACTAACATCTTTTGTTTGAAGCTTGAGTATCATCCAAGACACTTTGTGGGTTCTATTTAGATGATCAGTCAACACAAGGGAATGGCTTGAGATACTTCCAACAGGATCAAATGAGGTCTATTCGTCAGTCAAAACGTTAATCTTGAAGGAGCAAAAGTTTGTTCATGAGTTGTCATGCTCGCTAGGCGAGCAGAATGGGTCGCCTAACGAGTCCCAAGAAAAGTCACCAGAATCACCTACGCTCAGAGGAATTTCTTGAACTGTCATGCTCGCTAGGCGAAGCCCACGTGTTTAAAAAAAAAGAACGAAAAACGAAAAAAAATAATAATAAATAAATAAATAATAAAACGAAAAACGAAAAAAAATAAAAATAAATAAATAAATAAAATATAACAGAAAAATTTTGGACTTGGGCCTCTCTCATTTGAGCCCACAGGTCCACAAAAATCAGGTTATAAATTCAGAGTTTCAATGAAACAAAAGGCCATTCTATTCCTATTACCCTGGCAGGGAAAAAGATAGTGAGAGAAGAGCTAACAGAGTTCAGAGCAACCTCTAGAGACTGAAGGGAACTCATCTGCAAAGAGCCAACTCCATCTCATATAAACCCTCAGATTACTTTGCAAACCCAACCGAGCAATTCAATTTCATTCGATCTCTCCAGTCAGGTTTGCCTTATTCCCATTACTTTATGCTTTTAATTTGAATGCTCTGAACGTATGAGGTATTATGGGTGAATTTGATACCCTTTTGATGCATGTGTTTGACAAGAGGTTTAGGCCTCCTACCCTTGGTTGCTTTTTGTGAGCTTTTTGTGAATTTTAATGGCATGATTCATGTGGTTACATTTTGATTTGGGGGCAACTCTTGATTACCCTATCTTGTTTCTCTAACCTGTTTGTTGAGTTTTTTTGTGAGGGCTCACATGACTCCTGTAGGGATAGCTTGCTTGGTGATCCACTTTATTTGTGGGGTACCACCTGGAGGTTTATTCCGATTGCCTGTACTGACTCACTTTCTTTAATGGTGTTAGCTTGGAAGAGTCTTTGGGTTTCTTATTTATCTAATTGCTATTACTTCGGATCTTTATCCGTACGAAGTGCGGTGGCGACTCGACTTGTATGATTTACCTTGGATTTAGTCAATATCTCTAATGGTAACGAATACCCCGCTACAGCCCCTAGCGCAGTTGTTCTCCCAAGCCAATGAGAGAACCTAAGCTAACCTAATAATGATCTAAGCTTCCCCAAGCAAGATCTTCAAGGTTGTCCATAACCCGGCCTTTTGTTATTTCCATAAGATCCTGACCCACACCTTATTTGGGAAGAAGCCAAACAGTACCACAGTTTCACGTGATGAACTCTTCATCATATTTTGTGCTTCCCAGAACCATCCAGTAAACGGTGCCACTTTTATGCTAGCAAATTTAGACCACCTTATCCAAGACGAACGAGCACCAATTCGAATAGGCGGTTTGATAACCATGATTGGTAATGCTATCGGATTACGTCAGCCTATGCTTGACTTAAGCCTTTTTTGTGGCATTACTACTATGAGTATACCCTTCCTCTTCAACACTATGTTTATAGCAAACCTAGGATCTGACGAGTTTGAGCTTATAATTAATAACCAAGTTATTTGCCTATTCACCATGCCCGATCCTAGGACTAGTGTTCATAACCGCAATAACTGGCTCTACAATCTGAACGAAACCCCCTCTCCTGCTAGATCCACTGAATCCATCCAGGACTATGAGATTTGTGATGACCAGATTCCTTATGCTGAATCAGACCCTCAGACACCATCTGGTTCTTATGATATTGCTCCTCCTCCTCAACTTGTTCAGACCGAAGAATCGGCAATACCCGACCTTAGACATCATATGCCCGGAACTGATTATAACACCGCCATTGAAGCTTTGATGTCAGAACAAGACGCCCTCAGAGAAGAGTTCGCTAGCATGAGACACGAATTTCTAGGATACATGAACGGTATGACAAATCAGTTTCACGAGTTGCTAAACCGTGTTAACTCCTTTGCTCCTCCGGCCAGAGATCATGCAGATGGATAGAAGTTGTTTTTCTTAGTTATTTAGTTTTAAGTTAGATTATTTATTAATGTTATTTCAAATTATGTTCGTATTTGTTTCTTTTTCGCATTTTTGTTTTTTCCTTCCATTGTTACATTATGATTATTTTATGAAGCTATTGAATTATCCTATTTTATTATGAATTATGCAATATCTATCAATAATGCTCTCTATTGTTGCTGCCTACATAAATTATCAAAATTATAATATAATTATGCACTATTATACAAAGTAGAATAGCATGCAGGGAAATTTAAATAGCAGAATAAAATAATTTGAAGCAAAAAAAAATAAATAATAAAAATAAATTACCAAAATCATTTTGAAGAACGCTAGCAGAAACCTTGCCAAAAAGACTGTGTGACGAGCGTCACACAACCTATCACGGACGTCACGCTAAGTGCTTGTGACGCCCGTCATGCCCCTGTAACGACCGTAACACCTTGCTGACCAGGTGAACGTTACAAAGCCGTTGGAGACGAACGTTACAACCATACACCTTTTTACCTTCCCCATTTATTCACATTTACCCACATTTATTTACTTTTCAACCACTCCCTTTCCAACTTCAAAATTTTTCCTATAAATACCTACCATACCTTTCTTCCTACATCACAACTATCTTTTACAATCAAATATATTTCTTTTCTTTCCTAATTACTTCTTCCAACTCATTCATCAGTATGGCGGGAAATCAAAATTTTGGAAACATCATCTTCCGATCCGAAGATGATAACTTTCAAAGAGAGCAATTCGAGCGCTTCCAACAACGAGGTGTCACCTCTACCAGGTATCCTGATTCAACTTGTTTACAACAATTAGGATTACTTCAAGGTATCGAGTGGATGCTCCGCCTTGCCGATTTAACCTTTCTTTGCACGCATAATCAACCCACCTACCCATCCCTAACCTTAGAATTCTTAAGTTCATATGCGTACAACACTCCCACCGGTGAAGACGAATTCTTAACCGGTACCGCAACCTTCCGTATGTTCAACACCGAGTATTCCCTATCCCAAAACCAATTGAGCACCATGCTACAATTCCCCATAGAAGGTCAAGTCTACCCCAGAATCCCTCCAAACTTAAACTGGAGCACAGTTGCCGCTTTCGACCTCTTTAGGAAAATATCCGGTGTAGATGCCAACAACTGGGAGGAGCTCCTTGTTTCCCATATACATAACCCAACTATTCGGTACTTCATCCGCATCCTACAAAACACCATTTTTGGAAGACCGAACAGCAGCAAGGTCAACGCAAAGGAACTATTCTTCCTCGAATGCGTCTTCGAACCGAATGCTAAGGTAAACGCCGCCTCCTTCCTATTTCATCATATCCACACCTTATGTGCTAGAGGCCGTCAACCTTTTGTAATTGGTGGATTAATCACCACCATAGCACTTGGCTTAAACCTAGGGGACCGACTCCAAACTTTAGAATCTTTACCTCCCCTATTTATGGACATAGGCTACTGTCGGTCCAGCCGCCTAATCAAGAACAGAGTAGGCGGAAAGTATTACCTTATGGTGAATAACCAGGCAGTCCCAAGCGTTGTTCTACCCAACATTGCCTTAACCGATGTCACCAATCCCAACCGCCACCTCTATGATCTGAATGCTCCCGAAGCTACCGAGCCTTCACATGCAAACCCGTCTACCGACGAGTTCAACGAAATGGAGCAAGGTGATCAGATTCCTGCACAACAGTCAGTCCCGCTCAACCCTTCCGATAATGCAGCTGGCCCATCCTCACGACGTCGTCGACGAAGAAGGCCTGCAACCAACGACGACATCATGGATGCTATTGATGGTATGCAAGCACAGAATCTCGAAATGATGCAAATGATGCGCCAAATGCAACAACAACAGGAAGCGAGGAATGCCATAACCGACCAGCGGTTCACTGATTTGCTTAGCAGGTTCGACAACTTAGAAGTGCATCAACGATCACCAGGTCCAAGAACAAGAGGCGGCAGGCCGCATTAACTTTAGTTTCCTTTTCCTTTCTGTTTGTAATTCATTTCTTTCCCTTAAAACATTGGGGACAATGTTTCATTCAAGTATGGGGGGAAAACCGTGTTCTTTCTATCCTCCTTTTTCTTTTTCAAGTATGTATTTTTCTTTTCATTGTTATTTCCCTTAAAAAAAAATTATTATAATATAGATTTATTTTAAGTTAAGTCCCAAGTGTGAAAACTTTCTATTATCTATTCCCTCAATTTTCTTGAGCCATAACAAAAATTCAACACACCCAATAAGTATAAAGGTCGCTTATTTTATAAAACTTGAGTGAAATCAAGACAAAATTATTACCATAACAACGCTCTAAGAACCTCAACATGTTAGATCAGGATAAGTACCTATTATACCAATCCCTTGAACTTTTAGTTTTATAGTAACCCCAAGTAGTTTATACGAGAAGTCAGCACCATCTTAATAGCAAACTACGTGGAGAGCCGATGAATATAAGTGAATGATTCCCAAAGTAACATAAAAATATATACATATCAGGAAATGCACTAATTAAGTTAGGTGATCCTTACCAGATCATTTAATCTAAAGGTTGCAGATCATACAAAAGCATAATATGAAAGATCCATTATGAGTTGGTTCAGCAGGTATCTGGTGCTGAACTTGGTAGGGCGGACTACGGCCCGATCCCCCGCAATTTGCAATGGACTGAATAACGAAGTTATCCGACTTATGTACCAGAACTTCTAGCTAAAAGGGGATCAGAATCACTAACCGGTTACTCCACTATGTGCGCGAAAAGATAAAGGGCTTAATGTGATTTCGCTAGAATGAAAACGGGTGAAATAAGAGTAAAGGAACTAGGATAGCTATGATGGCATTACTCGAACTGGTTTGCATAAGGTGGGGTTATCTGAGATTGTGACGGTGGTTGTTGATGTCAAGATTAAACTCAAGTTACTTCTAAACAAGGTTTACATGCAACCTAGTACGAATTGATGTGTGTTTTGAAATTTCATCTGGCTAAAATTTTTAAAACAAGTTCTATACTGTATTTTGTTTGAGGACAAGCAAAGATCTAAGTATGGGGGAGTTTGATAACATAAAATTATATCACATTTTTGGACTCAATTTAATTAAATTATATTATTATTTACTTCAATTCATTTCATTTTATTAGATATTACGCGGTATTTTCTTTCTATTTATCTCAGATGGTTTATTTGAAGCACAAGTAAAAAAGGAAGAAAAGGAGGTGCAAAAAGGAATGAAAAGAAGCAAATACCAAAGGCCAAAGCCCAGCCCAAAAAGCACAGGCTCTGTGCCTATGACGAGCGTCACAAAGGTTGTGACGAACGTCACGCTTTACACACTTGTGTGACGAGCGTCACACATGGTGTGACGGACGTCACACCATTCCCCTATATTTTTGGCACCAGGAACGCAACAGACCACGTTGAAGCTACTTCCACGCTTGACCCTTGGAACGTGAAGACCGTGTACACGGAAAACCCTTGGAGGCAGTTACAAAAAGTAGCAGTATAAATAGTAGCTAATTGGGAAAGCTCTCGGTTCCACATACTTCCTCGCCGTTTTCTCCTTTTTGCATTTTTTCTCTTCCAGCAGCATAAGTATTTTACAGCATTATTTTTACAACTTTTATATTATTTCCTTTGCAATTTCTATTTTCTTTTCCCAGCACTTAATTAATTCTTTTTCGCACAATAGTTTCTACACCGGAAACTATTGTGTACCTTTCACCGGATCTAACCTTACGTTAGAATCTAGTTTTTATTCCTTCGCTTTTATTTTTCTGTTTGATTGAAAAATTCAAGAACAAATCCAACCGGCCTGTGGTGGAGTGTTCAAGACTGCTATTTAATTTCTCAGGTTCTTTAATTATTGTTTGAATTTATATATGCCCTGCTTTACTGTTTATTTATATTATTTGCCTGAGATGAATCTGTTTATGCATGATAATTATTTAAGTTTGTTTAGCATGTCTGGCTAATTTATTTAGGTATCGGTATGTAAAGTAAGCGGAATGAAGGAATCAAAACCAAATTGGTTTAATTAAGTTTAAAATTAAAATCACTCTTTTTACGGTCTCAATTTACAGGTTTAATATCAAGGTTTTTGTACGAAAGTAAAAGACATAAAGAAGTTAAAAGCAATAGAACGAGAGTTTGAGTTTTTGACTGGACAGTGTAAATTGGACATTAATTCTAGATCAGGGCGAGAGCAATTTTTAGAGTTAATTAAATTCTAACCTTTTTCAAAAAGTATTTTTAAATATTGAATGTGAGGACGAGAGTTAAGCATTTGAATTTAATTATATAACCTAAGTCAACAGAGCGAGAGTTTGAGATAAGGGTGTTTAAACGATTAGTGTTTTCTTAAAAAGAGTTTCTACGGATTCTATTGTTTTCAAAAAGTGGTTTTTGACTTAACTATAAGTGACAGCTACGTTAATATAAAATCATAGTTTATTCAACAGAGCGAGAGTTTGAGATAAGACTTTTAAACAATAGTGTCAACTGAAAAGATTTATTTTAAAAACCAAGAAACCAACGAAGATTTGATTCCCTAATTACGACGAACTACATACCGACATCCGCTTATTAGATATTTATTTTAGATCTTATTTTAGTTTTAGCTTTTCCCCCAAACAATCAAAGTATCATTCGCCTTAGCTTTACGAAGTAACCTTAGATAACGGTATATCGATTCATAAGTCCCTGTGGGATCGATATCTTTTAAAACTACGCGATAGAACTGTGCACTTGCAGTTTGTACCCCAATTCGACTCATAAAGTCGCGATCAGACGCCTGCTTTTGTGGAGAACAAATAATGTCTAAGGTGGCCTTAGAGACTTATGTCTCTCACTAATGATGATATAGTTTGGTATGATCCATCTTTAAGCATCTTGGAGATTATTGATAGTTGTGGTGAATTCTCTAATGTGCCTCTCATTGGTACACAAGGAGGAATTAGTTACAACCCTGCTTTGGCTCGTCGTCAACTTGGGTTCCCCTTGAGAGAAACCTAATAACATGTTGTTAGAAGGTCTTTTCTATCAAGAGGGTAAAGATCCCCAACATTTGAAGCAAAAGATTATGCATGCTTGGCATAATGTGCATAGGAAAGGAAGATCTGAGCTTGGTCCGTGCAATTGTGTAGCTTTAGAAGCTTACACTCTTTGGGTGAAGAAGAGAGCTTTGGAGTTGAAGATGCCTTATCCCTGCGAAAGACCTATGTTTATGCTTGCGGTTGAGCCATTAACTCTCCTTAACCAAGATGTAGAGGAGTTGGAAGACGCGCTCACCAAGATGAAGCAAGAGAAGGATATGTGGGAAGAACGTTTTCGTGCTTTGAGCAAGAAGCATGAAGAGTTGCAATTGGAGTCTTAGGCTACTTGAAGACCGAGTGACGAAGAGACAGAGAGAGCCAGAGGTTTCATCTTCTAGCATGCCTCAGCCTTCCATTGTTGACCAACTTGTCCTCGAGAAAACTCAGATGAAGGCTTCTTTTGAGACTGAGATCCGTCGCATTCGAAGGAAGTACGCGCCTTCAGCCAGATCTTCTGACACTGTTGTCAAGGATCCTTAGGATGACTAGTCTCCTTTTCTCTTGTATTTTTTAATTTGGTTTCTGAAATTGTACTCAGTGTAATCCTTCCAATTTATATAAATAAAAAGAGATTTTTGGTCATATCAAATTGTTGCAATTGCCATTAATATATATATATATATATATATATATATATATATATATATATATATATATATATATATATATATATATATATATATATAATATATATATATATATATTATATATATATATATATATATATATATATATATTATATATATATATATATTTATATTTATAATATATATATATATATAATATATATATATATATATTTACAAATGATATAGTAAGTTGCTTGGAAATAAATAAAAATAATCAAGCATTGTATTTCATGCATCATTTGCATAAGCAGGTTTTTGTCAGGTGTCTGATTGGTGTTCTTCTGTGCTTTATCCAAGCTGACTCATCGGTACAACACCAGAGCCAATCATCAGAAAATTATGGAACACCTTGAGCAAGAGAACAAAGAGCCGAAGGACGAGATCACCCGACTGACTTCCATGATGGAGTCAGTTCTTGCTGCTCAAAGCCAAGCTTCTTCAACACCTGCAACTCCTCCCGCGAGGACTATCATCTCAGAAGTGGTTACCTCTACCGTGCCTGCTGCCACCGCCCACTTCGCACCAAACTTGCCTACCGGATTCCCGTGGGGAATGTCGCCCAACTTTGTGCCAGAAGGCTTTGCACCTACATTTCCTTCCATGTCGGCATCTAGACCGGTCATGTTCGTGCCACCTCTAGTTGTGCACACCCTACCTCGCGTAGAGGACACCATCTATCATTCCGAGCCATCTGAAGGCTCGGACATCTATGAGAACATGGACGAAATGAAAGATCAATTTCTTGAGTTGCGCAAGGAATTGAAAACACTGAGAGGTAACGATCTATTTGGGAAGAGTGCCTCTGAACTATGCTTGGTACCCAATGTTAAAATCCCAGTGAAATTCAAAGTGCCTGACTTTGAGAAATATAAGGGGAACTCTTACCCGCTCAGTCATCTTGTGATGTATGCCCGCAAGATGTCAACTCAGACAGATAATGACCAATTGCTTATTCACTACTTCCAGGATAGCTTGATCGGTGCTACACTTCGTTGGTATATAGGGTTGGATAGTGCAAGCATCCGCACTTTCAATGACTTGGGAGAGGCTTTTGTGAAGCAATACAAATACAATATGGATATGGCGCCGGATAGAGACCAATTGAGGTCTATGTCTCAGAAAGATAAAGAGACATTCAAGGAGTATGCGCAACGGTAGAGGGAGTTAGCTGCCCAGATCACTCCTCCTTTGGAGGAGAAAGAAATGATAAAGATCTTCTTGAAAACCCTGAGTTCATTTTATTATGAACGCATGATCGCTAGTGCCCCTAGTGATTTTATCGAAATGGTAAATATGGGGATGAGACTTGAAGAAGGGGTCCGTGAAGGACGTTTGTCAAGAGATGAGGCGTCGACGAGTAAGAGGTATGGGAGTAGTTTCAGCAAGAAGAAGGACAGTGAGACTAATGCAATTTCTAGTGGGAGGCAGAGGAGGCCTCAAATCAGAAGAAATCCACCACCCCGTCAACATCAACATCATCAAGTATCTTCCGTTATTCCAGTATTCTCTAATCAACAAACAACACCAATTCAACAACAACAAAATCAACATCAACAACAACAACCGCAACAAAGAACAAACACCTACAACAACAACAATACCAACAACAATCATCATCAACAACAGAACTTTGAGAGGAAGAAGGTCTCTTTTGACCCGATTCCTATGTGGTACGCAGAATTATATCCCTCATTAGTTCTCAAGAACTTGATTCAATTGAGGAACCCACCGCAGACCCCAGAACCACTTCCTTGGTGGTATAAACCTGAGCTTCGTTGTGCTTTTCATCAGGGTGCACCTGGGCATGATATTGAAAACGGTTATCCGTTGAAGTATGAGGTGCAAAAGCTTATGAAGAGTGGTATGGTGCCTTTTGAAGACCGCGCGCCTAATGTAAAAGCTAACCCTTTGCCCGCTCATGGGAACTCTTCAGTAAATATGGTGGATGGTTGTCCTGGTGAATTCAAGGTTTTTGATGTCCGGTTTATCCGAAGATATTTGGTGCAGATGCATAAATATATCTGTTTGGTGAGTGACTGTGAACGTGACCATGATGGTTGTGTTGTTTGTAGCGTGAACCCAAGAGGGTGTGATGTGGTGAAAAGGGACATCCAGCGTCTGATGGATGAAGGCATGACCCAGATTGTTCAATCCCGTCATGTAGATGACGATGTCAATGTCATAGTGCCCGTTTTCAAACAGCAAGAGCGGTTGATAATTCAGTATGATAGCAGCAGTAACAAGAATGTCAGTCAAAGTTCAGTATTGTCGTTGGTAATACGGTTAGCGGGCCCAGTCTAGTATGTATTTGATAAGGTTGTACCGTACCAGTACAACGCTACGCTGATAGAGAATAGTCAAGAGGTACCATTACCTACGACTAATTCAATAGTGAGCATTGCTGATGTTACGAAGGTGACCCGCATTGGTCGAGTATTTGGGCCAGTCATCCCAGAAAATAAAGAGGAAATAATTGTTGGTAAGAAAGTGGAGATGCCTAGTGTAGATCCAGTTGGTTGTTCAAAAGATAAGTCTGGTGAATCCAGCAATTTGAAAGCCAATGATAATGATGAGGTACTCCGTTTGATTAAAAGGAGTGAATTTAATGTGGTTAAGCAGCTGCTCCAAACTCCCTCAAAGATTTTCGTGTTGTCTCTGCTTTTGAATTCTGAAGCACACAGAGAAGCACTACAGAGAGTTCTTGAACAAGCATATGTAGAGCAAGATGTTATTGTGGATCAGTTTAATCACATTGTGGCTAACATCACTTCGTGCAATAATCTGAGCTTCTGCGACGAAGAACTCCCTGAAGAAGGAAGAAATCATAATCTGGCTTTGCATATTTCTATGAACTATAAGGAAGATGCTTTGTCAAATGTGCTTGTTGACACCGGTTAGTCACTCAATGTGCTTCCGAAGTCAACTTTGTCGAAGTTATCTTACCAAGGAGCTCCCATGAGGTATAGTGGGGTGATTGTCAAAGCCTTCGATGGCTCACGTAAAACGGTAATTGGTGAAGTAGACCTTCCAGTCAAGATAGGTCTGAGTGATTTTCAAATTACTTTTCAAGTAATGGATATCCACTCGGCCTACAGCTTTTTATTGGGAAGGCCATGGATTCATGAGGCAGGGGTTGTTACCTCCACTCTGCACCAGAAGCTCAAATTTGTCAAGAATGGAAAACTGGTGATTGTAGGAGGAGAGAAGGCACTGTTGGTTAGCCATCTTCATCTTTCTCGTATGTTGAAGATGAGGATAAGGTTGGAACTCCGTTCCAAGCCTTATCTATTGCTGCTGAGAAAAGAGTTGGGGGCACCTATGTCCTCGCTAAAAGATGCTCAGAAGATTGTTGAAGAGGGTGTTGTTGATCAATTGGGGCGCGTGGTAGAGGTCTCCGACAACAGAGGAAGAACTGGTTTGGGGTTCCAGAAAGGCTTGTCAATTGCAAGATCTGAAGATATGCAACTCAGCTTCCGTAGTGGAGGATTCATTCATGGCAATGAACAACACTTAGTTGTTATGCTAGAGGATAGCGAAGAGGAAGATTGCACCAACTTTGTGACGCATGGAAAGACATGCAACAATTGGACTGCTGTTGATATTCCTGTTATTTTGCATCGACCTGAGTAATTGCTTTTATATTTTAAAATCCTTTTCTTATGCCTAAGGGAGAAGTGAACATTGTTTGGGCATTTTAAATTGATCATCAATAAAATTAATGTTATTCAACCACATCTTTGATGTTTATTTTTACTTTTTGCTTTATTCTGAAAATGGTAATCATAAAAAACATAAATAAACAATATAATTGTCCATCTGCATAATATTTGGTCACAAATTCACTTCTCTAAAATCAAAATATCAAATCATTAGGCAGGTTGGTTCCTAACCCCATTGAATACAATGATCTTTCTCCTTTTCCAAATTTTGAATTCCCTGTGTTTGAAGTCGATGAGGAAAGTGATGTAGAAATGAGTGAGGAATTGTCTCGTCTTCTTGAGCAAGATGAAAAGATTATTCAGCCGTTCAAGGAGCAGATTGAACTAGTCAACTTGGGTTCCGAAGATGATGTGAAGGAAGTCAAGATTGGGTCTCAACTGTGTCCAGAGGCTAAGAAGGGGTTGATTGATCTTCTTCGAGAGTATTCAGATGTGTTTGCTTGGTCCTATCAAGACATGCCTGGTTTGGATTCTGATATTGTGGAGCATAGATTGTCGTTAAAGCCAGAATGTCCACCAGTCAAGCAGAAGTTGAGAAGAACGCATCCTGATATGGCTGTGGAGATCAAAGAGGAAGTGCATAAGCAGATTGATGCCGGTTTCCTTGTGACCGCTGAGTATCCGCAATGGATAGCCAATATTGTGCCTGTGCCGAAGAAAGATGGAAAAGTCTGCATGTATGTTGACTATAGAGATTTGAATAAAGCCAGTCCGAAAGATGATTTCCCTCTGCCATACATTGATATGTTGGTAGACAATACTGCTAAATTCAGAGTCATTTCGTTTATGGATGGATTTTCTGGATATAATCAGATCAAGATGGCATCTGAAGATATGGACAAGACCACATTCGTTACACCCTAGGGAACATTCTGTTATAGAGTGATGCCTTTCGGTTTAAAGAATGTTGGTGCAACTTACCAGAGAGCAATGACTACTCTTTTTCATGATATGATGCATAAAGAGATTGAAGTTTATGTCGATGACATGATTGCTAAATTAATTGATGAAGAGGAACATGTTGAGCATTTGTTGAAGCTATTCCAGCGTTTGAGGAAGTATAAACTCCGCTTGAATCCCAATAAGTGTACTTTTGGTGTTCGTTTTGGTAAGTTGTTGGGCTTTATCGTCAATGAGAAGGGTATTGAGGTTGATCCTGCCAAGGTCAAAGCAATACAAGAGATGCCTGCGCCCAAAACTGAGAAGTAAGTCAGAGGTTTTCTCGGACGCTTGAATTATATTTCCAGATTCATTTCTCACATGACTGCCACATGTGCACCTATATCCAAGCTTCTTCAGAAAGATTAGTCTTGTGATTGGACCGAAGACTGCCAAAAAGCATTTGACAGTATCAAGGAATATCTGCTTGAGCCTCCAATTTTGTCCCCACCTGTGGAAGGAAGGTCGTTGATCATGTATCTGACTGTGCTCGAAGATAGTATAGGTTGTGTTCTTGGTCAGCAAGATGAGACTGGAAAGAAAGAATTTGCAATTTACTACCTCAGTAAGAAGTTCACCGACTGTGAGACTCGGTATTCTATGCTTGAGAAAACTTGTTGCGCATTGGCTTGGACTGCTAAGCGTCTACGCTAGTATATTTTGAATCATACCACTTGGTTGATATCCAAAATGGATCCAATCAATATATATTTGAGAAGCCTGCTTTAACTGGGAGAATTGCTCGTTCGCAGATGTTGTTATCAGAGTATGACATCGAATACCAAACTCAGAAAGCAATCAAAGGTAGTATCTTGGCTGACCATTTGGCTCACCAACCAATTGAAGATTATCAGTCAGTACAGTATGATTTTTCTGATGAAGAGATTTTGTACTTGAAAATGAAAGATTGTGATGCATTTCTAGAAAAAGGGCTAGAACCTGGTTCCCGTTGGGGCATGGTATTTGATGGAACTGTTAATCAATATGGAAATATGGCATTGGGGCAGTGATTATTACCCCTCAAGGCACGCATCTACCATTTACAGTTAGATTGAATTTCAAGTGTACAAACAACATGGCAGAATATGAAGCTTGCATTATGGGGCTTGAAGAGGCCATGAATCTCAGAATCAAGTATTTGGATATCTTCGGTGATTCGGCTTTGGTTGTGAATCAGATCAAAGGAGAATGGGAGAAAAATCAACCCGGTTTGATACCATATAGAGATTATGCGAGGAGAATTTCAACTTTCTTTACAAAGGTTGAGTTTCATCATATCCCTCGAGATGAGAACCGGATGGCAGATGCTCTTGCAACATTGGCATCAATGATCGTAGTAAAGTATTGGAATGAAGTTCCCAATTTATCTGTGATGCGTCTTGATAGGCCAACTCACGTGTTTGTTGTTGAAGAGATCAAAGACGAGAAGCCATGGTATCATGCCATCAAATGTTTCCTCCAAAGTCAGATTTACCCGCCTGGGGCATCTTTGAAAGATAAGAAGACTTTGAGAAGATTAGCCGGTAATTTCAACTTGAATGGTGATGTACTGTACAAGAGAAATCTCGACATGGTTTTGCTCAGATGTGTGGATAGACACGAAGCATACTTGTTGATGACCGAAGTGCATGAAGGATCCTTTGGTACTCATTCCAATGGACATGCAATGGCAAAGAAAATGTTGCGAGCAGGTTACTATTGGCTGACAATGGAATCTGACTGTTGCAAATTTATGAAGAAGTGCCACAAGTGTCAAATTTATGCTGATAAGATTCATGTTCCTCCGACACTATTGAATGTTATCTCTTCCCCATGGCCCTTTTCCATGTGGGGAATTGATATGATTGGGATGATGGAGCGCAAAGCTTCGAATGGACATCGTTTCATTTTAGTGGCAATTGATTACTTCACAAAATGGGTTGAAGCGACATCGTATGCAAATGTAACCAAGCAAGTTGTTGTGAGGTTTATCAAGAATCAGATCATATACCGTTATGGTGTGCCAAGTAAGATCATTACTGATAATGGATCGAACTTGAATAACAATATGGTGGAACCTCTTTGCAAAGACTTCAAGATTGTACATCATAATTCTTCTCCCTACAGACCCAAGATGAATGGGGATGTTGAAGCTGCGAATAAGAACATCAAGAAGATTATCCAGAAGATGGTTGTCACGTACAAGGATTGGCATGAGATGCTCCCGTTTGCTTTACATGGGTATCGTACATCCGTCCGCACTTCAATGGGGGCAACCCCTTTCTCTCTTATGTATGGTACGGAAGCAGTACTCCATGTAGAGGTTGAGATTCCTTCATTGCATGTGCTTATGGAATCCAAGTTGACTGAAGTTGAATGGTGTCAGACCAGGTTTGACCAGTTGAATTTGATAAAAGAGAAAAGATTGACTGCCATGTGTCATGGTCAGTTATATCAACAGAGAATAAAGAAAGCTTTTGATAAGAAGGTCAAACCTCGAGTGTTCAGAGAAGGTGACCTTGTGCTCAAGAAGATTTTGACGTTCAAGCCAGATTCCAAAGGAAAATGAACTCCCAATTACGATGGCCTATATGTTGTTAAGAGAGCCTTTTCAGGCGGTGCATTGATTCTTAAAACTATGGATGGTGAAGAGTTCGCTCGTCCTGTGAATGCAGATGCAGTCAAGAAATACTTCTCCTAAAAAAATAAGAAAAGAACAGCTCGCTAAGTTGAAAACCCGAAAGGGCGACTTAGGCAAAAATGAGTGTCTCGGTGGATTGAAAACCCGAAAGGGCGATCCAGGAAAAAATTGGAGACATAAAACAGAAAGAAATTTCCCGATAAGTTGAGTACCCCACCTTGGGGCAACTTATGCAAAAATTAGGGATTATGGCAAGTAACTGCATTCTGTTGATCTTCAGTGTTTTGAAGACTTGTTTGAGCACAAGGGTTGACATCGGTTCATCTCCAACAGCGGTCAAGAGCACAGTGGATATCAAGAATTGGTAGAAGGATTAAGGATCATTTGTATTCAATATAACCCTTTTCCATGTAAATTACCATTTTCAACTTTGTAAAATCTATGGAGTCTTGTCATTTACAGACTACCATTCTATTAAATAAAGTTGGGCTTTTATCCAATTTTTTCTACTCTTATTTACTTCAGCCAATAGTTTTAAATTTTATTATGATCAGTTTAAAATTAAATTTTTAAAATCAAAATCAAGTTTTCCCTAAAATATAAAAGCAAGAATTTTTTTCCAAAGCAAGTAAAAAGAATATCAACTGCATTTCAGTAAAAAGCAAGTCCTTAAATGTGAAGCATCTGAGGTTCCCCAAGCAATTAACCATTCGGGTATCCCTAGACATCAGTGTTGATTCGGTTCCTCGGCGGAGTGTTTGATCCCCGACAAAACTTCTTTCTTTATCCCCAGCTGAGTTGGTTGATTCAGATACCCTGCGGCGTGTTCTTGTCTCCAACAGAGTTTCGGCCTTCCCTAACGGAGTTCGTATTTCCTCAGCAGGTGGATTTTCATCAAGAGATGTTTGATCTTCCCCAGTAGATCGCTTTGGTGTCCCCACCAATCGCCATCTATCTTTGCTCCCAGTCAGAGTTTCCTCCTGGTTTCTGAGCAGCTTCTGAGCATTTCCTTAGCAGGGTTGTCTCCCATTTTTATGGTGTTGACTTAAAACTCCCACGGATTGTATGTTTTAACCTCAGCAGATCTCCTCCATCCTCGGCTAGAGTTGAGTCCTTGAGATGTTGATCTCTCTGTTCTCCAGCAGTAGTCTCCGTACTAAAATCAACCCCAACAAATCAAATAATCTTTTACCTCAATACATCTCAATATTTTGCCTCAATGCATCTTTTCCAACCTTTCAAAAACGACGTGTTACTTCTGTTCTACCGTGAACGATGCTTAAGCCTCTATGTGTGAGAAAGTAATGTTTAACTGCTAGAGTTTTATCCAAGCGCATCCATTTTACCATAAACAAGTAAATACTTTGTTTCTGTGAGGAAAACCTCGCTTGTCTAAAGTGAACCTAGCAGTCAAATTTCCTCTCTTGCTCTTCCTGAGATCATTCACTTTGGTGTCTTCAATCTTCTTTGCCACCTCCTCATCAAAATAGTGTCATGCCTAGGGCATAACATCGTTTTAGAGTTGATGAGCTTGTACCTCTCCAAAAACTCAATCATCCCCTCTGCATCCTGAGGGTACACCAGTTAGATTTCTTTATCAGCAACTACAAGAATCTGTTCAACTTTCTCGACATCCATGTCAAATCCATTTATATCTTTTACCATGAGGATCTCGATAGGCTCAGCATAATGTGCATCTTCAGTCTAAAGTGGACCAACGTCCACTTGCATTGAAGCTTTTGGCTTCTCACCGAACTGCAATCTTCCTTCTTTCAATGCTTTCTACATCAAATCCCTGAAAATCACACATTGAGAACTTTTATGACCTAAGAAATTGCATTATTTACAAAAACCTTTATTTTTCCTTTGTTTTAATGGGGAAGTTTTCAAGCCCGGAGGCACTATAATCTTCCCATCAGTAACTAGTAAGTCAAATATTTCATCACATTTAGCTATATCAAAAGTGTATGTTTTTGTGAAAAATTTATCATTATTGTTGGGTTTTACAAGATTTTTATCGTTCGATGGTTTCAACAATTTGCACAAGTACGGAGGTCCTGGTTTAAGTTCTGCCACATTGACCTCACTCATTTCGACATAGTAGTCACCTAAGTCTGAGAGATGCTCATTAGTATCTACATATGCAACCTTTTCTTTTTTATGGTACTTATTTGTTCTGGATTTTTTAGGTTTCAAGTGTTCGACCTGGAGAACCCTATCTGCCAATTGTGCCATGTCCCTAAGGTATTGAGTGTATAGTTTCTTCCTAATGGAATAATCTAGGCCTCCTGCAGCCATTTCGACTAACTCGTGTTCAGTGACTTGTGTAAAGCATGTTGCATTAAGAAGTTTGAATTTGTTCAAATAATCTTCAATTGACTCAGGAACTTTTCTCCTAACACTATCCAACTCCTTAAGGCTTATCTTTGACTGACCCATGTAAAATTGTTAATGGAACAATCTCTCCAATTGACTCCAAGTTTGTATGGATGTGAAGAGAGTATGGTAAACCAAGTGAAAGCCTTTTTCGTTAGAGAATTAAGAAAATACTTCATTTTAAAATTCTCATTATTTACTACGTCGCCAGCCTTAGTCTGATATCTAGCGACATGTTCGGCCGTAGAATCACTAGTGTCACTAGCAAACTTGGTGAACTTAGGGACTTTCCATCCCCTAGGAAGTTCTTTTTGTCAAGAGTATTTTGAAAAAGGGTATATGAAATTGGGTCTATGGATATCCACATTAAGGTTGTTTTGTGCCAAAATTTGTTCGTCTACATTAGTTATATTGTTATTCCCCCCAAAGTTGTTTTGTTGAACATTTCACAGCACTTGGTCAACATCCTGATTTATCTATTATAGGCCTAAGATTATGCTGACTTATGTATTCTTCGTCCTCCATATTTGGGTAGGTTCTAGTTGTCAAAAACCTTGAATTTAGCTTAAGTTTACTTGGGCCATCCCGTTTTCAGGCATTTCAACTAGTCTAAAATTTGATATCTGAGGGGTTGGTCGAGCATGAACTTGAGGCGTGCCAAAAAAGTAGTCAATAACTTATATGTCTGGTTAGTATTTGTAATCAAAGGATTAAATATTGTACATGTGTGTTGGGTCAATATATTACCATTTCAAGATTAATTTCATCCATTTGTTGCCTCATAGCCATCATAGACGTCATATTTAATGATGGCATCACTAGTGGGATATAACATATCCCTCCTGGTAGAACCATATTGTTTATGGTCAAAGCAAAGGCACTATGGGGATTATATAATGGTCCAGTGGCCATTGCATTGTCACTATATGTCGACATCTTAGTGTGAAGACCAACCATCATCTACGTTGGCATTCCATAAGGGTATTCCCTATTATTCATTGGCATTGAAAAACCAAACAAAGGTCTTGCAACTGCAGGGTTAAAAGGGGAATTTTTTGGCTGGGGGGGGGGGGGGGGGGGGGGGGTATCATCCCTTGCGACGGTATCTGTGCAATTGGAGTTGATGATACCACATGAGTGGTTGTTCTAACATATGTTAAAACAATTGCCTCTTCAACTTTCGATCCGACCGGTTGTTCTCCTACATTTTTAGGATTATTTTATGAATTAGAATTATCCATAGAAGGACGTGTCATTTTTGGTAAAGATTTTCCACTTCTTAAACGCATACAAATATTCATAACATTTCATGTACGCATAACACTTTTATAAAAGAAAATTATAGAAATCTATAATAAATAAAATGTTTTAGCATAAGTCCCACCGAGTGTGCCAATTTGTTTATTGAATTTTAGTAAACAAACGATAGTCTCTTATTAAAGGTTACTTGTAGGATCGACCAGATAATCCTAGGACATAGTGCTAAAAAATTTCTGAAGTTTTATGTAGAAAAGTAAAGGATTTCGACTTAGTCGAAATCTTTAAGTAAAGTAGTGCTAAAAGGTAGATTGTCTAGAAATGTAATGAATTTCGACAAAAGGGTAAATTTTTTGTAAAAAGACAATGTAAAATGAATAAGAATTTACAAAGGGATGAAAACAAAACTGCATAGAAGATAAATTGAAGTAAAATACTTTTCATTGAATTGAAATGGTATTTGGAATCATACATTTTGCTCAATTAAACTTGTTTGTCAACGGTGGGTACTTTGAATTTTGAGAGTTTTATAGTGAATTCAACACAACACTCTGAATCTTAACATTAGAACTTCTATTTATACTAAATGTAGAATAATTGCTTGTAATTTCTCCTTTTCAACACTTGGCACGTAATATTTACATGTTTTTCGCCTTTGAAGTGTCTTTCACGTGCTCCTTTGGATAAGACTGAAAAGCAGTTACTTGTTTTGAAAAATATTTCTTTGTGTTAACCATTGTTAGTTGACGTGTCTCCATGATTGCTGATGTCGAAAACATGAACAATATTGTCGTAGAAATATTTGACTAAAAATCACTTTTCAGAAAAAGACTAAGTCCCAATCCTTATCTTACATCTGGGACTTTAACTTCCTCAATTGGCAAGTATATGTCAATTATGCTCTTTTAGACTTCCAACTTTTCTAAGTCTTCTCTTTATGCTAAGATTTCACCCTGTTGAAAATCTCAGCTAACAATTATGTTTGTTTTGGTTTTAGCTATGTTGATGTTGTGATCTTTTGATCTCTTATTGGAAGAACTTTTATGTACCATGTGAATTATATAATTTTAATTCACATTATTTTGGTATTTTTTATATTTTCTCAATTTCTATTTTATCTTGTTACTTTTTTTCATGTTACGTATTTGTGATTATTTCCTATATGCAATGTGTATGATTGTGTTTATGATTCACTAAGTGTGACATTCAATTTTGGCTTTTATGTTAGCTAGGATTCTTTGTGAATTTTTTTGTCTGGTTCTCTCCTTTTTTATATTTGATAAAGGGGGAGAGATAGCTGAGATATTGTCGATATTTACATGTATTAAGTGTTTAATGCAGCGGGAACTTTAAATCTTTTACGACTTAAAGGATGTATTGTGTGATAGTCATCAGTATGATTAAAGTTTCATCAAATTCCAAATTTCGCATTGGATTATTTCATCAATAATAATCTCTCAATTTTGCCAAACATCAAAAAGGGGAGACTGAAAGTACATAGTATCATCTGGCATCTTTTACGCACTTTAAGTATCTATTGAGTTTTTTTTGTTTTAAAATTCGATTATTATTTCATTGCACATTTGTACTTTATATGTTATTTTAATTCATCTGTGTGATTGTAATATTTATTTCCAATTGGTGTAATCATTTGGTTATGTAATTGTACATCTAAGAACCCTTTTCATATCATATTGTATCATTTTATCCTTGTTAGCTACCTTTTTGAGCCTATGAAAGTTACTTCTTTGTGGATTTCAACATAAGTAGCTTGAATCACCAGTTAGAAAATTTAAATTTTGATGTTTTTGGTAATTGATTTGAATCATGTGTAATATCTGATTCGAATCATTCACTTGTTGAAAATTGGGACTACATTCTGGATCATTTGATTCAGATTAAAACTTGAACATGATTTGAATCAGAATTCCATTTGATTCGAATCAAGTATAAATAATGATTTGAATCAGAATCCCATTTGATTCGAATCAAGTACAAATAATGATTTGAATCATGTGCCTTAAAAAGAAACTCTTTTTTGGTTATGTCTAGATTGATTCGAATCAATTTTCCTTCTTGATTCAAATCAAACCATAAAAACCTAATTTTCCATCATTTATTTAAGTGCTTGTTTCTTTTTATTACAAATAAGAAGTGTGGAAATCTATGATTTTTCATAGAGACAAAAATAATAATTTTTGTCCTATTATCTTAGTGTGTTCATCTTTACATCATTATACTCTCTTCTTCACCAAACATCAATTTTTGATATTGAACCCATGTCAATTCTTTATCTATTTTTGTGGCATCTTGATTGTGCAATTTGGATTGTTGTTTTGTGTATTTTTTAGAATGAGTTGTTCAGATCTTATTGAGGATTTGATCAAGCTCTTGATAACTATCAAGATGAAAGACCCATTTATCTCTAAACTTGTTTGAACATTATGTGTGTGTGTGTGTGTGTGTGTGTGTGTGTGTGTGTGTGTGTGTTCGTCTTTCATCAAAACTGAGTTACTTGACTAATCGCTTGTAATGTTAGATGTTGTTGAGATTATCTGGCACTGCTCACCATCTTCATCCTTAGTCTCTTTCCTTGTTTACGGACCCTCCTATAAAATATTGAGTGAAAGGGAGACTAGCAGTACATTAGGATATTTAATGGGTTTATGTGTAGCTGATTTTTTTTATTTGTAACAAGTGCATGTATTGTTTCTTGAGTGAGGTTTAGGATTGAGATTCTATCTAACAGGATAAGAGTTTCCACTATACTCTAAGGAAAACTTTGGAAGAATCAAGTATCAATGATCCGTAGGGAGGAGTTAGAAGTTGTCCTTCTTTTGTGGTGTTGGAGAAAAATTGATAGCAGGCAAAGTTGGGAGTTGTTCAAGATACGCTTCGCTAAGGGCAACACTCAGACAAGAAATCGGTGGGATCAGGTGGATTGCCACATACGAATACTTGGAGCATGTTATTATGGATAGCGAGGCTATTGGATCAAGATCTTGTGGGATCTTGTATTGTGTTAGTAATTTAGTGTCTGCTGCATCTGATGGAATTATTCTGTGATAGTTCCTTGTAATCAAAATATTGTAATCATATTTTCATCATAGTGGAATATCGTGATTATGTTCCGATGGCATCATCCATTGAAGAGTGCATGTAGGCAAAGCGAATGTCGAACCACTATATATCTTTGTTTATCTTTCTCTTTCTCTATCCTTTTATTTTTCAAGCATTCATTCATTTCATATTTGCTACTGCATGTTTGCATTTGCATATATTGTATCCATATAGGCTAGACCTTACTTAGAGTGTTTTAATCTATAAGCTTAGGTCGGTGGTGTATCAATTCTAAGG